>NC_081351.1:50207273-50270075 GCF_029784015.1 Lycium ferocissimum
GGGGTAGGGGTTTTTTTAAAGCCCCCCGTTGTTTTCCATTTTTGGGGGGAGAAACAAGAATGCAATAGGAATAGAGATTTGGGATTGAACTTTTAGGATGGTATTATTGTGTGTGACTTGTTTGTTGGACATGCTTTATGAGCTCACTAGGTATTGATGTGGCCTTGTTGATTATCGGTGGATCTATGTGACTTGGAAGTAGTGAGTAATTTATTACCTATCGATTAGATTATTGTAGTGAATCTAAATGCTAGCTGGGAATATAAAATGAATCACGGTAGCGAATGATGTCCTAGTTAAATGGTGATGAGTGATTCGAGTGTAGGGTGAGATTCTTAACCTAAGCAAATATGCTGATTAGGGAAATGGTAGTACCTTGTGTTAAATGATTAACTTGATGTGTGTTGGGGCTAGCCACCCCGTTATGTGTGTTTGATTGTTCAATTATGTTGACTTGATGCCATTTGTAGTTGGTAGGTATTAAATTCTGCTTGTTGTCCTGGTTTGGATAGGATTGACATACCCGTTGTTGGCATTTGTACTTGATATATTATTGGCGTATCCGTTGTTGGTACTTGAGTTATTGATATATGTTGGCATACCCACTGTTGGTATTGTAATGTGGTACATTGTTGGCGTACCCCGTTGAGGTACTTGTGATATTGAGCTTGCTTGTTGATGACTGACCAATGAATTACACGTATTCTCTCATAATTATTATGCATGACCGATATCGACAAAGATAATCGTATCGCTTGATCGAGCGAAACCGATATTTGATAAACTCTTTTACTTGAGTGATTGTGGGAAAAGGCCGATGCCCGAAGATCCATCCCGGAATGCGTTATTTATATGAAAGCGATATTTGATAAACTCTTTTGCTTGAGTGATTGTGGCAGGTGCGATGTCGAGGTTCAATTCCGGAATCGAATTGATTGTGAAATCGATAATTGACAACTCTTTTGAGTAATTGTGGAGAAGGCCGATGTCCGATGGTTATATTCGGGCAATATTGTTGGATGGCCGATTGAAGGTTATTCGAATCATTGTAGTGCCCGGCGAGTCCCAGTGGTGCGGTGAGACCCCTCGTGAGCAATTAGCCTGGGTCTCTGCTCTGCCGTTTTGGAAAGATCCGAAACGGGCGGCACTGAACGCCGAGAATCACACGCTGTTTGTGCCTCCGAGACGCCGATATTTCCGTCCTGGAAAGTGTACACACACCCATTTTTTTCGCATGGCATGGCATCACATTCATACCATTATTGCACCGCATTGCATTATGACTTGGGTGAGATCTGGATTAATTTATCGTGGACAATTAGGTTGTTGATGATTGGTATGATGATTCTAATTGTGGTGATTGTTTCGTGATTAGATATACTTCCTCGACTTATCATATGGGGTTTAGACGCTATACATAGGTAATGATGAACATTTGGACTCGTGCGGAAGATCATGTTATTGTGGTCATTGTTTCAGGTGATTGATCAAAGTATATGCGGAAGTTATGCAGTGCTTGTCTGGAAAGCCTCCTCCCATTTCATTCTGGGATTGGAGGTTGAGTCTTAGAATATGATGTCATTCTGAAATTTATTTAGTCGCTCTTATACTAGTCTAGGCCTGGTCATGGGAAAATTGTATTGAGTCTGTAAAAATGTATTGTCAAATTATGTAACATTCGAGTTAGTATTTATAAATAAAATTCCGCTATTTGTCTTAATTTCCTAGTGTTTCGAAGGTAATGTTATGTGATCGGAATGCTATATAAGCGAGAGTTTCAATAAGGTAAAAGAGCGGGTGCCCGCACGAGCCCAAAATGGGTCGTGACATGATTGGTTCACATGAGTTAAAAAGAGTCTTTAATAATTTATTTTCCCTCATCTCTTCTTAATGCATTAAGTTTCTTCCATGTATACTGGGAAATATACCAAAGTATACAGAATATATTTATACACTCACAGGCGTATAGGATCGAATATATTCATGTATACTTAAATTATATCACTTGTATAAGATTTTAATATTAGCTGTTGCAAGTTTATTTGATTTTGGGCCTGTTCTCTCTCTATTTGCTATTAGGCCTTCCTCTTATATGTTGAGTGTAATCTGTATTTGGCCCAATGTTGTTTTGATTTTGCTGAAGTGGCCCATCCAGGCCTCGAGTCTTCCTTATTCATCTAAGTTGGGCCTGGAATAGTTTTTCTTCTCAAATTATTTCTATTCTTCTAGTTATGTAAACCTGCTTGTTTTGTGCCTTTAATGTATTTGGACACAAATTGTCTATACTCTAAATTCTAAAATATTTAGACATTTACTAATCCTTATCCCTTTTGTGTGCTATGTGATTCAACCTGGGCCATTTGGGCTGCCCTTGCATTAAACCTGTTGGGCCAGAGGTCCAACCACTTTTTTGACCGAGTCCGCTAAAGAATTAGAAATGGAAGCTAAAGTACTTGAAGGCCCAATTATGGGCAAAAATAGTTTACTGGTGGGCTTGGTAGGCCTACCAGCCTGAATTTTTTCCCTTATTTTTCATATCTGTTTATGTATGTATTTGTAAAAACTCTTGCAAAAAAAATGTTGGAACCCTATGCATGCGTAGAACCTAGGAAATCAACGTCTAGTGCTTTAGGAAAGTCGTCAAACCTTTTCTAAAACTGGGATAACGAGTAATTTTTTCACGTGGTAAATCGAACTTAGATAAAAAATTTAAATTGTTCTAAGTAACACGGTTTATGGCAAAGATCGTAAAAAATGGGGTTTTTCTATTAAGATCAAGGAAAAGGAATAATGGCCAATGTTTTTTTCGTCAAAAACGGTAAAGTAGTGAAGCTTTGGTAGTGACTCTAAAAAAAAAATATTTGTTTGGCGTTTTTTGGAATTAAAACAGTGTTAAAGTAAATTCTTGGCAAAACTCAAAGAAATTGTTTTTGGTTGGGATTTTTTTTTTCGAAAGAATTGTTACATTTCAAAAACTGGAAATGGGCTGTAACAAAAAAAATTCTGATAAGGAAGATAAAGGATGATTTGGGCCTAGAAACCCAAAACCAAATGGATAAAAATAAAGAAAATTACAATTGGACCAAATGGAGGTATGATGGACTTTAGACTATGGAAATGATTAGACTTTATGGGCTTCAAAAAGATAATTTGGATCTAAGAGACTTTCTTTTCATACCCATATATACATATGTAAATATAGGAGAATACTCCATATTTTCTTAAAAATTAAAAACCCGTAAGAACTAAACTCATCTTATTAGGACTAGAATAGTAGCGACTCTACTCGGGAGAAATCCCGGGTGTGTCTTAGTCCGCTAATAAAGTGAGTTGAACACTTACGTGGATTTTCAAAACTCTAAAAAAAACCCTTTTCTAAGGAGAATTTTTGCCAATTTTTTTTAAAAATTATGGTATGGACATAAATGAAATTTTTGCGGAAAAACAAAACACTTTTAAACAAATAAGTACATTAATCATACATTGAAGCTCGTAGGTCAACCGTATTCTACGGATCTTTAATACTAGGGTGCCTAAAACCTTCCCTAGGGGATCACCAGAACCCTTACCTCGAACTTTGGTCCAAAAGATTTTTACTTCTTTTTTGAAAAAATCTTTAAACCCAATTTTTCTAGTTTTCCGTAATAAATTAGATGGCGACTCTAAAAATACTAAAATCCAATTAGAGCACCAACAATCTCATAGTAACTTTTATGCCTTACCCGCTTAAAAGCGAACCGTAACAGCTATCAACCCTACTTTATTCACATGTAAAAACTCCTTTAACTCTTTTTGCTTATAGACTTTATTCATCCCCCGCACATTCCAAGTAAGTAACATCATTGGTTTATGAGGGATTTGGTTGGTCCTTCCACTCAACATTGACTACATTGACCCTTTTCCCTGATCTTACCAGGTATGAAGTCCTGAAGTTAGACGATTATCCTGGTATGTTCATTTTGTATCCCATCACCACTCAAAGGGCAAAACATATTTCCAATTCAAAGAGTAGTTTCCTGATCCCCTATTGTTGTACCCTTTCCAAAGGCTTACCTGCTCTCTCAGCTCTTACCTGCTTGTTTTGTTTTGCAGGTTGTTTCTCCCCCCTTTTAGCAGCTTGATCTTTTACCTCACCTCCACCTTTAGGAGCCTCTGCCACCCAAGTCTTCTGTGGAGGTGGTTGAGGTTTCCTAACTTGTTGTTTAGTCTCAGGAGGAGGTTGTTTTTGACAAGTATGTCCTAACCAGACAGCAAGTAGGACAGTACACTGGTCTATAGTCATAGGTACAACTTTCACTAGGGTCCTTGATTGAGATGGATTTGGGCAGAGGCCTAGTGATATCAACCTCCACTAACATCCTAGCAAATGAAATCCTCTCCATCTTTGTAGTACAGTCGTCTACAAAAATAGGTGCTCCCAATGCACTACCAATCCTGCCGAGCGACTCCATTCCCCAACAAGTCAAAGGTAAATTTGGGAACCTTACCCAGAGAGGTATGACCTTTAATATCTCAGTATGAAAATCAAACTCCAGAGTCCAAGCCTTCGCAATCGCTGGTGTTAGTCCAAGAGTGTGAGGACCTGAGAACATGACAACCTCTCAGTCCTCTAAGGAGCTGAATTACACCACAAAATACCCATTACTATGATACTAGATGGGTGGTTTAGTCTGTGGCTTTCCATATTGTGCTATAAACCTAGTAATTGCCCCTATCGAAGGTGAATCCCTAATTACACAGAGTACCATTGCATACTACCATTTGTTTATCGAGCTAGCCATTTCATATTATTTCAACTCAACAATTTTCTTTCCATCTTGATTAACAGGCGCAGCAAATTGTAATTCCATACCTCTCGATGCCATCCTATTTCCAGATACCATGTTGGCCCCAAGTTTGCTTGGTATTGTCCTCCACCAGCTCTAATTTCCTCTGCATATCAGATCGTTTCTTGTCACCCACCACCACGCGTTCAACCTCCTCCTCTATAGGTGTCAATTCCCCATCAACGCTCACCACCATAGGACTTGGTATTTTTGACACCACCCCAGAAATTGTACACCCAGCCTATTTTGCTTCACATCTAGGGTTTGTGCTACCAGCAGATTGCACATTATCCCCCTATTTTTGTCTCTTTCCCCATAGAGCTCGCCGGATTCAGTGGAGTGCGAAACTCTTCCTTTCGAATTGGAAGGCCAGGCCATGGACCTTGCTCACCCACCAGTGTGATCTTCGGTGATGGTAATCTGAAGTATTCGTTCGCTACGATAACCACCAGTTGTTTTCCTGCATCTTTTCTCCTTATTCGGCCGACGTCTAGCCATTCCGGTGGTCGAAAATATTAATCAGTGATGTACCCCACTAGAACATTAGAGAGGGGTCAGAGAAAAATTTTGTAAAGAGAAATTTTTTTAACTTTAAATCTCCAAAAAAAAAAAAAAGATATAAAGTTAAAGCAATTACAAGTAAACAAAAGGTATCATTTGGCTGCTTTAGTGGTTTCAAGTTTTGACACACAATATCGGACGTCCGTGCCTTGCACAGGCACACATCATCTAGTTTTACAAGGAGCTCGAAAAAGCAGCAAGAATTCTACTATTACATCTTGCCACTAATTAAATACTAGGCAATTGTATATATATTACTATTCACCTTTGTATCTAGGAGCAGCATCTGCGGCCGCAGCCACCACGTCCACTGCAATTTTGGGTAATAGAATACAAGTGCTTAAATAAATTAGATTTAAGAAGTACAAAATATTTACTTATATTATATTAAAAAAGAAGTGATAGGCAAGGACATAAGTGGAAAACTACAAAGTACTTAAAAATGCAATAGAGTAGTCGTACATTAATGAGTTACATGCCCTTCATAGAGGAATGTCATAAAATCAAATTCTTGCAGTAACCCATTTGAGAAAAAAGGGATATAAACTTGGTGGGATAGTAAATTTGTAATGTTGAATCTATTTCCCCACTCCACCAATAATGAACAAAATACAGGTGTGTTTAATATTTTTAGTTTATCAATACATAATTTTCTCTTTGGAAGTAGTGCCATTTGCGGAGTAATATTCCTACTAAAGACTAAAGTATAAAACATGCCCATGGCTGCTAAGTTAGCTCAGGCTGCTGACATGGTTGAGGCTACTGACTTGGCTGAACAGGTGCCCTTGCCACCCTTCGAATCTGGCACATGAAAGAGTTTCTATGATCATTTAGTACGTCAGACCAAGAGCGAACAGACATTTTGTGAGTTACATCTTCCAGAAAAACTTTAGATAGGCTAATATCCAAGGAATGCAAGGACAAAGAATAGAATGAAGTGCTGGTCAAAAATGAAAAGCAATACTTTGCAAAGGAGGAAATAAATCAATTTGGTAGAGCTAAATGCTGAAGCATCTTCTAGCTCACCTTTACAGATACACCAAAAAGCAAAAGAAAAGGTAACTGCTTTCATCACAAAGGCGGTAAATCACACCCCCAACGAAAGACTGATGAAATTTAGACATTTAATGAGCAACCATTGTCACAACTAATGAAATGATTGGGTCATTCCATTTATGCTGAGTATTCAATGCCATCATAACCCGATGCCTTTGTGACGGAAGTTGAGAACAATTCAGTGAATAGTTACATCACAAAAAAAAAAAAAAAAAAAAAAAAAAAAAAGATAAGTCAGGAAATGCAAGGAAAAACTTCTCACCTTCCAGTCAGAAAGAATAAGAACAAAACATAGCCATATGCAGCTCTCCTTCAACGGATACTAAATGGATATTTTGTAGCAGGCTGCTGGCATTATATTGATAAATGGAAAGGCTTAAAAAGAGGGCAAATAAGCACATAATGTATTCCTGTTTGATTCTCAAATTAGTATATACATACAACACATCAATGGTCAAGAAATGCATAAGAAACTGTCAGACATCCACTTTTGATAAATTTAAAAGCTTTTGAATCACAATTGTTAAAATTAAGCAGCTCAAAAGTTAAAACACCAAAAAAGATTATGTCTTATGGGTATCACAAATAATTAATGTGATATAATAGTAACTTGATGACCAAAGGGACAGACAGTGCACCTTGGTCAGCTGGCAATAACGCCAATGCTTTATGGGAGGCGATACAACATGTTGTAGCAGATTTGTTAACCTTATACAATTCACAAAAATAAATATAATAGCCGATCAATTCAGGAAAATTTAAATCTGCAGAGATATAAGATTTTATGCAATTACCCAAACGAAAAGATGGAAAACATCAATGGAAGGAGTAGGGGCAGGCCACCGTCACTACCACCGGTAAGACCTTGCTGCATCTGTAGTGAAACTTCCACAGAAATCAACACCATATCATTTTATCACGATATCAAATAAAATAAGATCAGAAAACTAAAGAATCACCAAAATTAATATATGTTTGGCTACTTTCAATATCCAAATTCATATTGATTAACTATAATGAAGTGCTAAAAGAAAATGTAAAGAAACATATTATAAACCAATTGAATTGGTGTAAATATCGGGTGTGAATGAGTGTTAACATAATTACCATTAAGAAAGCTAAGTAAATATCGGGTGTGAATGAGTGTTAACATAATTACCATTAAGAAAGCTAACATTGTTTTAGCAACCTTACAAAATTTGCAAGTTTATGTTGTTAGTCATCTCAAATTCCGATAGTATGAACAATAATTAAACAGAAGTAGATATTGATACAAAAAATTAACTTAGATGGAAAAGGGGAGGAGGAAGACATTACCAACTAATGACTATAATGATTGATCTTTCACTCCAATAACTGAAAATGTTTATATTCCATTTAGTGACCGAACTTGCAAGCAAGTGAAGCTAAAGGACCAAAAGCTTGAGATTTCGGTGATAGTGTGTACTGGGAACAAAGTCCAAAATGTTTTCAGTATACAAATAACCCAAGAAGTGTATCATATTTGAAGCAAAATTTTTGGATTAGAAATTTCAAAATTGTAATCTTCAATCGATTTACCAACTTCAATGTCAATAATTGGATCCCAACTCAGATCAACGGTGGTGAAATTTTGGCAACGGGCTTCATGGATTTCTGGCGATTGACTCAATCCTTCATGAATTGTAAAGAAAATTCAGGGGAAAAAAAGGTCGATCGAAACAAGAATTAGCAGGAATGGAGAGTGACGGCTCCCTCATCCAAAAGAGCCTTTTGTTTTTGTCTTTTTTTCAAAGTAAGATTTGTTGTCATTCAATCCTAGGATTCGGCGTTCGGAACAGCAGCGAAAGTTGAATTGATCCAAAAGATCTCGCATCTGGCGATGGATCTCCACCAACATCCTAGCAAATAAAATCCTCTCCATCTTTATAGTACAATCGTCTACATAAATAGGTGCTCCCAAATGCACTACCAATCCTGCTGAGCGACTCCATTCCCCAACAAGTCAAAGGTAAATTTGGCAACCTCACCCAGAGAGGTATGACCTTCAATATCTCAGCATGAAAATCAAACTCCAGAGTCCAAGCCTTCGCAATCGATGGCTTTAGTCCAAGAGTGTGAGGACCTGAGAACATGACAGCCTCTCATTCCTCTAAGGAGCTGAATTACACCATAAAATACCCATTACTATGATACTAGATGGGTGGGTTAGTCTGTGGTTTTCCATATTATGCTACAAACCTAGTAATTTCCCCTATCGAAGGTGAATCCCCAATTACACAGAGTACCATTGCATACTACCATTTGTTTATCGAGCTAGCCATTTCATATTATTTCAACTCAACAATTTTCTTTCCATCTTGATTAACATACGCAGCAAATTGTAATTCCATACCTCTCGATGCCATCCTATTTCCATATACCATGTTGGCCCCAAGTTTGCTTGGTATTTTCCTTCACTAGCTCTAATTTCCTCTGCACATCAGATCGTTGCTTGTCACCCACCACCACGCGTTCAACCTCCTCCTCTATAGGTGTCAATTCCCCATCAACGCTCACCACCATAGGACTTGGTGTTTTCGACACCACCCCAGAAATTGTACACCCAGCCTATTTTGCTTCATATCTAGGGTTTGTGCCGCCAGCAGATTGCACATTATCCCCCATTTTTGTCTCTTTCCCCATAGAGCTAGCCGGATTCAGTGGAGTACGAAACTCTTCCTTTCGAATTGGAAGGTCAGGCCATGGACCTTGCTCACCCACTGGTGTGATCTTCGGTGATGGTAATCCGAAGTATTCATTCGCTACGATAACCACCAGTTGTTTTCCTGCATCTTTTCTCCTTATTCGGCCGACCTCTAGCCATTCCGATGGTTGAAAATGTTAATCAGTGATGTACCCCACTAGAACATTAGAGAGGGGTCAGAGAAACAATTTGGAAAGAGAAATTTTTTTAACTTTAAATTTCCAAAAAAAAGATATAAAGTTAAAGCAATTACAAGTAAACAAAAGGTATCATTTGGCTGCTTTAGTGGTTTCAAGTTTAAACACACAATATCGCACGTCCGTGCCTTGCACAGGCACACATCATCTAGTTTTACAAGAAGCTCGAAAAAGCAGCAAGAATTCTACTATTACTTCTTGCCACTAATTAAGTAGTAGGCAATTGTATATATATTAATATTCACCTTTGTATCTAGGAGTAGCATCTTGCAATTTTGAGTAATAGAGTACAAGTGCTTAAATAAACTAGACTTAAGAAGTACAAAATATTTACTTATATTATATTAAAAAAGGAGTGATAGGCAAGGACATAAGTGGAAAACTACAAAGTACTTAAAAATGCAATAGAGTAGTCGTACATTAATGAGTTACATGCCCTTCATAGAGGAATGTCATAAAATCAAATTCTTGCAGTAACCCATTTGAGAAAAAGGGGATATAAACTTGGTGGGGGTAGTAAATTTGTAATGTTGGCTCCATTTCCCCACTCCACCAATAATGAACAAAATACGGGTGTGTTTAATATTTTTAGTTTATCAATACATAATTTTCTCTTTGGAAGTAGTGCCATTTGCGGAGTAATATTCCTACTAAAGGCTAAAGTATAAAACATTCCCATGGCTGCTAAGTTGGCTCAGGCTGCGGACATGGTTGAGGCTACTGACCTGGCTGAGCAGGTGCCCTTGCCACCCTTCTAATCTAGCACATGATAGAGTTTCTACGATCATTTAGTACGTCAGGGGTATCTTGAGGGAGATTATACTGATTGAGAAACCAGTCATACGCAACATCTTCTGGAACAACTAGTATGCCTCGATTTCATTTAACAGCCTTGGGTGCCTTACCGTCCATAATATTTTGGGTCCTCGCATTATCCTTCCACGTGCCGTTTCCAGCCCTTCTTGACATGTTTGTACCACTTGGCATTGAAATCTCGTCTACAATTACATATATATAACCAGTATATGTTCTGGTTCGCCAAATTATTTATGTTTATATAAATAAAAAATATTTCCGACCAAGCGATGTTAGGTGACACCGCTTGGCGTCCGTGCATCTGCCTTGAATATAAGCACAAGTGAAAGACCCAACAACGTCTATATAGAAGAAATTTACCAAACTAGAAATGAAGGTAGAAGGCTTACTTAATAACTAAAAACTCTTGAATCTCACTACAATAGAGATGAGCTTAAAAGTAAGTGCTTAAAAATAATTCTTATCTTTCTCAAACACAACAAAAATATAGAAAAGAGCTTAAAAGTCAAAAAGCACTTACAATAAGCTAATCCAAGCAGGCTCTTAGTATTAGTACTAGTGTATGATCATGCTATTCACTAGAAATTGTTGTAGGAACAAGATTTTTCTGTTTTTCAATTATGTTTTCTCTGTTGGCTTTGAGTTGCACTCACGCTTCTAATAGGTGATCAACTAAAGAATTCAAAAAATGATATTAAAATCATTTAAATCGAATTGCTATAAGAGCCAGTTACATTATTTAGTATTAATTGAACCTGACTCTAATACTAAATTTACGTGATTGGCATGCAGACACTCAATTTTTTGTCCTTCTCATTTTTCTAGAGAGATGGAATCTAAGTATAGATTTTTAATATTATCTCGTATTTGACTTTCGTCATTTATAAGAAAAGAAAATCACAAAAGTACAATTAAGTTTGCGGCGGAAAATTTAATGATATATATTTGAATATGATTTAATATCCATCCAACTTTTGTGCAATTTTGCGCAGTTGAGATACATATATGAATGAGCTAAGACATGAGAAAAAACCAATACAAAAAAAGAAAGGATTGACTAAGAAGAATTACGTACATGAAATATTATAAATGCTCTGATACCAAATCAATTTAACTGACTTACATATAAATTGCCTTGGACCTAATTTATTGTGAAAATAACTTTATGATTTGTTACTAATTTAATTACTTAATAAATGTTGAAAATTTAATTGTAATTAATTGTATTAAGGATTAAAAAATTTATGTAGCTAATATAGAAGTGAATCTATATCATAACTTATGTTAAATTAATAAGTGTTAACTCCAAACAATATTCAATGATTAATAAGTTATAAATTAAAATGGATAAATTGCTTTACATCAAATTATTTTACTGAAATTTTTTTTTTACCTAACTTTTTTTTCTAACTTTTCTTATTGTTCTGAATATTAAGATTTAAGATGGAAACGTAATTAATTCATAATAGCATCTCTCTAAATTATGAAATTAATAATAATAATAATAATAATTAAAAAAAAAAAAGAAGTTGTGCCTAAATTTGAAAAGAGCACGTAAATTAACAACACAAAAACAAAAATAAAAAGAGTTCCCTCTAATTTTTTATGCCTAAATTATAGCTTTCTTTTCCTATTAGAGAGTCAAAACCCTAAAATACTAAGCACTCAAAAGCAAGCAAAAAAGGTGTCGTCATCTTCTCCTATCTCAATTACTACTTTTAGCTTTTGCTCTCAAGGAATAGCTAAGGTAACTTTTATGTTGTTTTCCCTATTTGCTTTTTCCCTTATGATTTGAACAAATTTTTTTTTTTTTTGTGAGAAGCGTGCAATAGTTGTCGATGTGCTTGCAGATTTACCCGAATACTAAAGTAGAAGTCGCTTTGCTTGTGGATTCACCCGAAAATCAAAGTAGAGGTAAAAATCTGTAACCTCTAAAATTACTTGATATTTCAGATTTACTTTAGCATTTACATGCTCTGAGTGATTCTCTTGTATGAGGTTTGGTTGACAACAAAATTTTGGCTAAGTCAGATATCTTTTAAACTATATTCTTTCTGATATAGCAAGGTAAATGATTTGTAGGGGTGCTACATCTATTTTGTTAAATATCCCTTTTTTATATTGAGAAATGGGTAGTTGACAAATTTTTAAGTTGTCCCTGCACAATGCATTAGTTCCAAAGGCTCTTTGTAGTAGTACTATTGCGTCTGATCATGCTATTCACTAGAAATCGTTGTAGAAACAAGAAAATAATTTCCTGCTACTTCTCCTGGCGTTGAGTTGCACTCACGCTTCTAACAGGTGATCAACTAAAGAATTCAAAAACGATATCAAAATCATATAAATTGAATTGATATAAGAGTTAGTAACATAAATTTAGTATTAATTGAACCCGACTCTAATACTAAATCTATGTGATTGGCATGTAAACACTCAATTGTTTGTCCTTATCATTTTTCTAGAGAGATGAAATCTAACTGTATATTTTTAATATTATCTTGTATTTGACTTTAGTCATTTATTAGAATAGAAAATCACAAAAATACTATTAAGTTTTGCAGTGAAAAATTTAATGTAATATATTTGACTATGATTTAGTGTTCATCCAATTTTTGTGCAGTTAGAGATACATATATTATTGAGTGACCTAAAATATGAGAAAAATTAAAACAAAGAAAATGAGTGACTAAGAAAGATTATGTATATGAAATGTTATAAAGGCTCTGATACCAAATCGATTTAACTGACATATATATAAATTGATTTAACAAACTTTAATTTTTTCAAATATTTTTTTAACCAAACTCAACAATATATTTTCTTCAATATCTTCAAAATCACATAAACTTGATTGTAGTTGATTCTTCAAAATCAAACATGGCATTGACACCTCATGTAGACTCGTAATTTTGACCCTCCCCGAGTTGTTTTACACAATTTTTAACATTAAATATTTCTTTTCGGCTTCATCTCGCTATTCCGAATTTTATCTCATTTTAGTTGTTTTGTCGCGAAAATAAATAAAAAAATAATACAAAAATAAAGTCGTATTTAAGATAAAGAGAAAATTTTCAAAAAATATTCTTTTTTTTTTTAACTGGATTTAAATGTATAGTTTGTATTTTTCTTAGTTTAAAATTAGGTGGTTAATATGCTTATAAGTGTATTTAAATTTTTATTAAAACAAAGAAAAGACAAAGCAATCACATTGTGCCACATATCAAGATTCCTTCTTATTATTTCCCAACAAACTTTGCCCATGTCATTTTTTCTTCATAGATGCACTACACGCTTTTTCCTTCACAGATGCACTACACATTTTTTGCATCCCATAAAAAATTTCCTTTTACCCTTATCTTGGTCACTACTCCATACAAAAAGAGGATATTAATTTCATTAAAAAAAAAAAAAAACAAGGGAAAACAATGAGATCTATCATTTTTTCATAGAGAAACGAATATATATACACATATCACACAATACACGAATAGGAACAGATAGAGAAATAGGAGGGACCCAGAACAAAAACAAAAAAAATCATCATCTTCTCCATTTTTTGTACTCACCGGAAATCATCCACCACCACCGTCGTCACCTTCATCTCTGCCCCTTACCAATCTCCAACCCTTCACCACCCCATTTCCCGACCACCACCTCCCACCGTTAAACCAGCCACCAAACAGACCCTTTCTATCTCCTTCACCGTTCAAACCACCAATCTATCTCCACCATCGTCACCACCCGTAACCCCCTGACCACCATTAAAACCGACCATCTCCAGCCCACACCGCCGTCCACCTCTCATCATCTCACCACCACCTATAACCAGCCCATAACCATCCCCGTCACCACACTGTCTCAACCACCCCAAACCCATTAACGCCACCCTCACACACCCCACAAAATCCGCTTCCAAAATCACCACCAACCACCTCTTAAACACCACTCGTCGCCACCCCTAACCATCAACAACACCAACACAACCACCGGAAAACCCACACACCTTCTAAACCGTCACTACCCTTGCTTTCCAAAAACCCAAACCCACAACGGACAACACACACACCCATACACAAAAAGGACACCATAGAAAAAGAGACGGACAGTGACAAATAGAGATAGACCAAAAAAAAAAAAGGCACAAAAATACACCGAGAACAGAGAGGACAGTGCCGACAAAAAGCAAGAAAGGTTGGAGTTTTCTTTCTTGTTCTGTCGAGTGTTTTTGAGTTCCGGTTGCGGTTTCCGTCATGTTCAGATTCATCTAATTTGGGGTCCAATTATAAACTTTATCCCATCTTTAATTCATAGATCTTGGTTGTTGTTGTTTGGATGGAATTTTCTTTATTGTTGGTTGTTTGTCTTCTACTCTTGAATAAATTTAGTTGTTGATTGATGGATTCTGGCTTTAGATATTTTGCCTCGAAATTAATTGCCCGATTTTAATTAATAGTTATTATGTTTATTGTTAACTGATAAATTTAAAAAAAAAACGTTTTCATTACTCTTCATCTTGGGATTGCTACATTGAGTAGGCAAATTTTAGGTCTGAATAATTGCTTGTGTGTTTTCTTTTACTTTATTTTTTATTTTTGTAAAAATTATTATGTATTCATTTCCTGGGTAGGATGTCCCGGAAGAAAACAAAAATGTAAATATTGTTGCCACCTGTGGAGAAGACCCCGGGATGTTGGGGATAGCTTAGTATAGTTTAGCATAGTGAAGTTTAGGTTTATTTTCTCGTATTTTTTCTTTTACTTTGGGTTGTAATAATTCTAACATTATTTTTGAACTTTTCTTGTGCGTGTGCTTGTGTGATTGTTTGAGTTTACCTGATTGAGTTTTCTAATTCAAGACAATACGATATCAACAAAGCAACTGTGCTTGAACCACGGGACTCGAGAGATGCCTCACACCTTCCCTTCGGTCAACAGAATTCCTTAACCGGAATCTCTGTCGGTGATCAATCTTTTTAAAGTCAAACTCATTTTGAAAGAGA
Organism: Lycium ferocissimum; assembly: GCF_029784015.1. Taxonomy (NCBI): domain Eukaryota; kingdom Viridiplantae; phylum Streptophyta; class Magnoliopsida; order Solanales; family Solanaceae; genus Lycium; species Lycium ferocissimum. The sequence continues at coordinate 50,222,454 of NC_081351.1, forward strand.
TATTGATTATACGGTGACTTGGCACACCAAAACTCGATGCCAGGTGGTGACTCTTTTTCTCTAAATAAAAGCCCTTTTCGGAGCACAAAATTTGTTCGATTTGAAAACCCTTTTGAACTCAACATAATAAATGATTTTTGTAGGAAAAAAGGGGTGTGACAGCTCTGGCGACTCTGCTAGGGATATTTAGAATTCGACCTTTTTAAAAAATGACTCGTATTGGCTTAGTTAGAAACTCTTGGGTGAACGTTTTGTTTGGTTAATCGTTTTGCCTTATTTACTATTTTTTTTTAGTATATTTGTTTATCGCATTTTCATTGCTCGTTACCGCTTTATATCTGGCATCATTTGCATAACCCCCAATTCTTTCTACAACAATTTTCGGAGTACTTTTACAAGCGTACACGACCTTTTTGAGAGTCATCCAAATCTTTTAGGGAGGGGACATTTCAAGCGTGGAGTAGGCGGGAAAGCAAAGCCGCCGCTATCGACCACGTGCCTCCTCGATTAGCCTTCGTTAGTAAGCCCCAACTTAGGTCAACTTTTAGGACACTCTTATTTGCATCATGTCATTTGGACATAGCAGGACCTGATCCTTGGTATCATGTTCCTTTGTAGTAGATTTACCCCAAAATAATGTCAAAACTGGGCCCGCGGCCCAAAAAGGCATTAATCATCCCTATGTGCTACTTGTTGCATTTTGAGGGTAAAAAGGTCATTTGGCAGACTGATTTGGTGAGGAGTGTTTGAAAAGAAAAATGAGAAAATGAAAAGACTTGAAAGTAGTAAGTGGGTGTTGGAAAGAAATTTCATAGCTTTAGGAGTTTTAGCGACTTTTATAAAAGAAGAAAAAAAGATTTTTCCCTTTCTTTCATTTATTAGAAAAAAAAAAGATTTTCTTATTCGATGCATTTTGTTCAAAAAATAAAATTCCAAAAAAGATTTTACTTTTGTTATTTCTTTAAAACAAAAAAAAAAAAAAGTGTTTTGTTTGGTTTTAGTCTCTTTAGTACATGACTTAGTTAAAAACCCAAAAAGATTTTTATTTTTTTGGTTTTATTCCATGTTTTTGAAAAAAGAAAAAAAAAAGAGAAAAATAGTTTTTCTTTTTGAGTCAGGGGTCAATTTTTCAAAATGTCCTTAACAGTCTAATCGGGACGAACTACGCACACCTGATTCCCGTCCCTCGGGGCGACGATACGTAGGCAGCCCTCTTTGGGTTCGGTGATACTTATTTAAAAAATCCAAAATATATAGTTTTGATCCTTATGCAAAAATAAAAAATAAAAAAGAGTTTTGATCTTTATTGCAAATCCAATAAAAAGAGTTTTGATCCTTATTCCAAAAATTCAAAAAGAAAGTTTTTATGCTTATTCGAAAATAAAAATAATAAGAGCTTTTTATTCTTTATTCAAAATTTGAAAAAAAGAAGAAGAACCTTTTAGATTAGTTGGTTCACACTTTTTTTTTTAAAGAAATTACAAAAGATTTTTTCTCCCTTCGATTATTTTAGGCTTCTTTTTGTAGGAAAATCAAAAATCTGAAAACCCCAAAAAATATTTTCTTTTACTTAGCTTAAGATTCAATCCTTCGGAATTTTAAAATTCAAGAAAAAAAATAAGAAGAAATATTGCCAAGTTTTCTTCCCTTGTATGGCAACATTCTTAGTTTAAGTAAGAGATTAATTAAGAAAAAAAGTCAAAAAGATTTTTCATAAAGTTCTTTTGATAGTTCATAAATCCAAAAAGATTTTTGAGTCTTTCTGGTCTTCTTTCCTTCAAAAATTCCAAAAAAAAAAAAAAGCAAGTCTATCGTGTCTTCACGAACTACGCAAAGATCTGATTCATGTCTCAACATGATACATAGGCAACCCAAGTCGGATTCGATCGAATTATTTTTCAGGAAAATAAAAGAGAGAAAAAATATGAAAGAAAGGAAAGCAACGAGTAGGTCTAACTGATGACATTTTTTATGCTATAAGTTCTAAACCGTCTTGATTATGACCCATGGTTTTGATTTTCAATATCTTTCTTTCTTCCAAAAACTTTTAAATAAAAGTTGACTTGTGACAAGTCTGAAGTTGAGCCACTACCCATCTTCCTCCAATTAAAAACAATCATGCATCAAACCATTATAACACAAAATTGAAAAGGAAAAGGAGTCATGACCAACAATGAAGCAAATCCAACCCTTATAGATACTTCAATGGAAATCGTAGATCAAGAATATTGTTTAAGACATGAGGTCTGAAATCTGCAGCAACAAATGACAGACATGTATCGAGCTTGGATCAGTGGGCAACCTCCTCCACCACTCCCTTTAAGTTACTTTGAAAATCCCTCCACCACCTCTGTATTGGCACAAACTCAACATATTCCTCCATCATACCTGCTAGTGGAACAAGAAGAAATGTTTAGGAAGCTAAAAAGCGTGGAACAATCTCTAAGAAATGTACAAGGTCTAAGAGGTCTTAAGAGTGTGTCATATAAGGACTTGTGTATTTTTCCTGATGTCCAATTATCTCTGGGCTTTAAAATCCCAAAGTTCGATATGTATGACGGGCATGGTGATCCAATGGCCCACTTAAGAAGGTACTGGAATCAGTTGAGAGGAGTCAGAGGCAAAAATGAGTTACTTATGGCTTACTTTAGTCAAAGTTTGACCGAAATAGCTGCAGAATGGTATGCAAATAAGGACATTTCTTAGTGACACATTTGGGAAGACATGTCTCGGAATTTCATTCAACAATTTCAATATAACATATACATGACCCCTCACAAAAATCCCTGATGAATTTGAAGAAAAAGCCTACAGAGAGTTTAAGGGAATTTGCCATTAGGTGGCGAGAGCAGGCTGCTAGGGTAAGACCTGCAATAAAAGAATGTGAGATGGTGGAGAATTTTCTCCAAGCTCAAGCAGAGGTGTATTACCAGTTCTTGCTCTCTGCATTGGGCAAACCGTTCAGTGAAGCAATCAAAATGGGAGAAATGTTGGAAGAAGGAATTAAAACTAGTAAAGTTGTGAGCTTTGCTACACTAAAGGAGATCACAGAAAAAGGCCAGGTAGTTTCAAAGAGTCTGTCCAACCAGTAAGAGGAGGAAGTTGCATTGGTTATACCAACAGCGCCTAGAGATCAACAGATTCAACCCTGGCAGTATTCTCAACCTCCATACCATTTTTCTTCAAATACCCATTCTTCATACTAACCGCACTCTGAGCCTCTAAACCCCACATATCATCATTACCTACCTCCATCCAATCACTCATGCTCCCAACACCTGACCCATAATGCTTCTCCTCATTTTCGATATACTAAAAGACCTCGATCATCTCACTCAAGTTTTCAAGGTGCGTCCCGACCTCACAATAGGCACTGTACGTTTCCTCTTCTAGCTGAACCCTTATCTAGTTTGCTTGGAAAAGCTAGGGCTTTAGGATTGCTACAGCCGGTAAAATGTCATATTCCCAAACGCCAACAGAAATCATTCAATCCCAACAAAAGATATGCCTACCATTCAAATGGGCAAGGTCATGACACAATCGAATGCATCACACTAAAATAAAAGATTCAAGATTTGATTGATGATGGGTTCTTGCAAGCTCATACTCTCATGCCACTAGATGTTGGAGAGTCGAATTAATGAGTGTCCTTTTGAAGCTTTCTGAAATGACCATCAAGTTCAATAGTGGATAGAAAGTGTCATCAACTAATCATTCCATGTGGTGAAGATGTGTTTTGTAGTTTAATTTGAATTTTCTTTCAAAAATAGATTGGCTCGATTGGGGGTTTTGGACCATATCTTGCTTGTCGTTGTTCAATCCCCATGTTTTTTACTTTCTTCTCTCTAATAATATTTGTTATTTTGTTTTGTTTTTTTATATTTTTCCTTTTGTTTTCTCCTAGTTCATCATATCGTGTTTTAAAAAGAAAAAGAAATCAATAAATATGACATGCATCGTGACCAATGATAAGATTTGTACATCAACTTAGACTTTCATATAGTGAATTGTAAGATAATGGAGTTCCACGGAAAAGACAACAATGACCTTCAAGAAAAGATCGGTTTTGAGCATGTTTTGAGTTGGTATTTTCAAGAATTGATATGATGAAGGCATGTCATTCTGCAATCTAAACAATGCGTCATCCTTTGATATCTCTTTTGAGCCTTGAGTCTATTTTCTTTCGTATCCCTCTTTGGGAATCATAATAGAGTCAGAAAAGCATCGGAAAAAGAAAGAAGGGAAAAAGAAAAAAAGAAGAAGAAAACAAGAGAGACGCAAAGAAAAAATTATAAGAGAAAATAATACAACAAATGCAGTTTCCTGAACTACGTTCGATAAACTGCGATAGTGCTTGAACCACAGGACTCGAGGGATGCCTCACACCTTCCCCTCGGTCAATAGAATTCCTTAACCGGAATCTCTGCCGCTGATCAGTTTTTTTAGAGTCAAATTTGTTTTGAAAGGAATATTGATTTTACAGTGACTTGGCACACCAAAACTCGATGCCAGGTGGCGACTCTTTTTCTCTAAGTAAAATCCCTTTTCGAAGCAAAAAGTTCGTCACTTTCGATTTGAAAACCCTTTCTATTTTTTTTTTTTTTTTGTTTCTCTCTAGAAGACGAGCAAGAAAGAATTTTCAAATTTTGCGATCAAAAATTGAGAAAGGGAATGATTAGTTCGGCAATTCAAGTGAAAGGAAAAGATTAGTTTGGAAACTTACTGGGAAATAAACAGTTAATTTGGAAACTCAATTGAAAGGAAATGACTAGCTTGACAACTCATCCGGAAAGGAAAGGATCATTTTGGCTGCTCAAATGAAAGAAAAAAACCGACTTGATAATTCACAAGAGGTGAAAGGGTCAGGACAGACTGTTGAAATCTCCTTAGATCAAATCAACTTTGAACCTTCCCGATACCAATACAAAATCACTCCTCCCAATCAAGCAAAGTGACCAAGCTCAGTGTTGAACTGCAAAATTGTCACAAGTCATTAATACTTTTTTGAAAAAGTCACAATTTCTTTTGTTTGAGGCAAGGAAAATTTGTTTGAAAGTTTTACATGTAGTTGAGATTCATGTACACTTAAAAGTCATGTTTATGAGATTCAGGTTGACTACCTCCAAATAAAGTTATGTTTATGAATTTCAGGTTGATTATCTCCGAATAAAGTTATGTTTATGAATTTTAGGTTGACTACCTCTGATTAAAGTCATGTTTTTAATTTTAGGTTGACCACCTCCGAATAAAGTCACGTTCCCAGATTTAGGTTGACTACCTCCAAATAAAGTCATGTTTATGAATTTTAGGTTGACTACCTCCAAATAAAGTCATGTGTATGAATTTTAGGTTGACTACCTCCGAATAAAGTCACGTTTTCAGATTTAGGTTGACTACCTCCGAATAAAGTCATATTTTTAGTTTTAGGTTGACTATCTCCGAATAAAGTCACGTTTCTAATTTCACGTTGAGTACCTCCGAATACATTTATGTTTTTACATTTCAGGTTGACTACCTCCGAATATAGTCATCATTTTAGGTTGACTACCTCCGAATACAGTCATGTTCTTAGTTTTAATTGACTTCCTCCAAATATAATCACAGATAGTCTTTGATTTTTCTAACACTCAGTAATTTTCCTGGTGCAAACTGGGGTAGAAAATTTTGTTCGTGTTATTTGTCTTTAATAGTTTGTCAGGACCCTCCTGGAAAATGGGATTTAATTATTCGGACTCTCCTGGAAAATGACATTTGGTTATCAAGACCCTCCTGGATAATGGGATTTAATTTACTTTTGCTTACACTCACAAATTTTTCCTAGTGGAAACTAGGACAGAAAATTTTTGTTCGTGTGGTTTGTCTCTGGTAATTTGCAGGCCTCGCCTAAAGAATGGGAGAAAGTTCAAGTATCAGGACCGTCCTGGAAAATGGGGTTAATTTATCAGGACCAACCTGGATAATGGGATTTAGTTTATCAGGACCCTTCTGGAAAATGGGATTTAGTTTATCAGGGCCTCCTGAAAATGGGATTTAATCATCAGGACCCTGCTGAAAAATGGGATTTAATTTATCAGGACCCTCCTGGAAAATAGGATTTAGTTTAATCAGGACCCTCCTGAAAAATGGGATTTAGTTTATCAGGACCTCCTGAAAAATAGGAATTTAATCATCAGGACCCTCCTGAAAAATGGGATTTAGTTTATCAGGACCTCCTGAAAATGGGATTTACTTTATCAGGACCCTCCTGGAAAAAGGGATTTAGTTTATCAGGCCCCTCCTGGAAAATGGGATTTTTAGTTAATCAGGAACCTCCTGGATAATGGGATTTAATTTATCAGGACCCTCCTGGATAGTGAGATTTAATTTATCAGGACCCTTCAGGATAATGGGATTTAGTTTATCAGGACCCTCCTGAAAAATGGGATTAATTTATTAGGACCCGCCTGGATAATGAGATTTAATTTATCATGACCTTCCTGGAAAAAGGGATTTAGTTTTTCAGGACCCTTTTGTTTAATTAGGACCCTCCTGGAAAATGGGATTTAGTTTATCAAGACCCTCCTGGAAAATGGGAATCAGTTTATCAGGACCCTCCTGGAAAATGGGATTTAATTTATCAGGACCCTCATGGAAAATGGGATTTAGTTTATCAGGACCCTCCTGAAAAATGGGATTTAGTCATCAGGACCTTCCTGGATAATGAGATTTGCCTTTGCCCCTAGGAGATGCACTTCCTAGTTGGAGCATTTGATTTTACTTTCATAATTGAATTATTTTACATATAGTTTATAATTTTGCTATCACACACAAAAAATTTCCTGGTGCAAACTGGGACAAAAATTTTTTGTTCGTGTTGTTTGTTTTGATAATTTACAGGACCCGCCTAAAGAATGGGAAAGCAAGTCAGGACCCGCCTGAAGAATAGGAAGCCCGCCTGAAGAATGGGAGGCAAGTCAGGACTCGCCTGAAAAATGAGGACACCTTTCAATTTCAAGTCAGGAGCCCGCCTAGAGAATAGGGATGACTTTCAATTTTAAGTTCAGAAACCAGCATGAAGAATCAAATCAAGATTCATGAGAAGCTGCATAGATAGGATCTTGTACTTGTATTTTCTATATAACTTTTATTTTCATTTTGGATGTAATGACAGGAGCCACGGACTGGAATCTTGACAGGATCTCACCCGCCTCTCCAGCTCAGTATGTTCCATCACCCTTTTGTTTCTTGAACTACACGAGACCTGATTCTCTTATAGCCCGGGATATGTAGGATGCCCAAGACCAGGGCTCGGTCACATTTTTGTTACGTTCCTTTCTTCTCCTCCAAATAATGGTCAGGTCAAAATTTGTCTCGTCATCTACGTCTTTGTCTGAGAACTCTTCGTGTTCCCAACCAAAGAGGGACAGGTTGTAGACTAAGTAATTTTTTACCCTTCCCGAGTTGTTTTACACAATTTTTAACATTAAATATTTCTTTTCGGCTTCATCTCACTATTCCGAATTTTATCTCATTTTATTGTTTTGTCGCGAAAATTAAAAAAAATAATACAAAAATAAAGTCTATTTAAGACAAAGAGAAAATTTTCAAAAAATATTCTTTTCATTTTTTTAACTGGATTTAAATGTATAGTTTGTATTTTTCTTAAGTCTAAAATTAGGTGGTTAATATGCTTATAAGTGTATTTAAATTTTTGTTAAAACAAAGAAAAGACAAAAAAAATAGAACCGATCACATTGTGGCATATATCAAGATTCCTTCTTATCATTTCCCAACAAACCTTGCCCATGCCATTTTTTCCTTCACAGATGCACTACACGTTTTTTCCTTCACAGACGCGCTACACGTTTTTTCGCATCCCATACAAAATTTCCTTTTTACCCTTTTCTTGGTCACTACTCCATACAAAAAGAGGATATTAATTCCATTAAAAAAAAACAAAAAAGGGGGGGGGGGGGGGAACAAGAGGGTCTATCATTTTTTCATAGAGAAAGGAATATATACCCATATCACACAATACACGAATAGGAACAGATAGAGAAATAGGAGGGACCCAGAACAAAAAAAAAAAAAAAATCATCATCTTCTCCATTTTTTTTACTCGCCGGAAACTACCCACCACCACCGTTGTCACCTTCATCCCCGCCCCTTACCCATCTCCAACACTTCACCACCCCATTTCCCGATCACCACCTCCCACCATTAAACCAGTCACCAAATAGACCCTTTCCATCTCCTTCACCGTTCAAACCACCAACCTATCTCCACCACCGTTATCACCCTTAACCCCCTGACCATCTGACCACCTGACCACCATTAAAACCGACCATCTCCACCCCACACCACCATCCACCTCTCACCATCTCGCCACCACCTGTAACCAGCCCATAACCATCCCCGTCACCACACCGTCTCAACCACCCCAAAACCCATTAACGCTACCCTCACACACCCCACAAAATGCACTTCCAAAATCACCACCAACCACCTCTTAAACACCACTCGTCTCCACCCCTAACCATCAACAACACCAGCACAACCACCGGAAAACCCACAAACCGTCACCACCCTTGCTTTCCAAAAACCCAAACCCACAACGGACAACAAACACACCCATACACAAAAAGGACACCATAGAGAAAGAGACGGACAGTGACGAATAGAGATAGACCAAAAAAAAAAGGCACAAAAATACACAGAGAACAGAGAGGACAGTGCCAACAAAAAGCAAAAAAGGTTGGAGTTTTCTTTCTTTTTCTGTTGAGTGTTTTCGAGTTCCGGTTGCGGTTCCCATCAAGTTCAGATTCATCTAATTTGAGGTCCAATTCTAAACTTTATGCCATCTTTAATTCATAGATCTTGGTTGTTGTTGTTTGGATGGAATTTTGTTTGTTGTTGGTTGTTTGTCTTTTACTCTTGAATAAATTTAGTTGTTGATTGATAGATTGTGGCTTTAGATATTTTGCCTCGAAATTAATTGCCCGATTTTAATTAATAGTTCTTCTGTTTATTGTTAACTGATAAATTAAAAAAAAATGTTTGCGTTCCTCCTCATCTTGGGATTGCTACGTTGAGGAGGCAAATTTTAGGTTTGAATAATTGCTTGTGTGTGTTTTCTTTTACTCTTTTTAAAAAAAAAAAAATTATGTATTCATTTCCCGGGTGGGATGTCCCGGAAGAAAACAAAAATGTAAAAATGGTGGCCGCCCATGGAGAAGACCCTGGGATGTCGGGGATAGCTTAGTATAGTTTAGCATAGTGTAGTTTAGGTTTATTTTCTCTCATTTTTTCTTTTACTTCGGGTGGTAATAATTCGAACTTTATTTTCGAACTTTTCTTGTGCGTGTGCTTGTGTGATTGTTTGAGTTTACCTGATTGAGTTTTCTAATTCAAGCCAACACGATATCAACAAAGCGACCATGCTTGAATCACGGGACTCGAGGGATGCCTCACACCTTCCCCTCGGTTAACAGAATTCCTTAACTGGAATCTCTGTCGTTGATCAGTTTTTTTAAAGTCAAACTTGTTTTGAAAGGGACATTGATTTTAAGGTGACTTGGCACACCAAAACTCGATGCTAGGTGACGACTCTTTTTCTCTAAATAAAATCCCTTTTCGAAGCACAAAATTAGTCACTTTCGATTTGAAAACCCTTTTGAACTCAACATAATAAATGATTTTTGTGGGAAAAAAGAGGTGACAGCTCAAATTAAAAAAAAAAAAAATAGTATCTTGGTGATATTCTAATTTTTAGTTCCAAAAGAATTTAAATGATAACTGATTCATAATATAAATGGCTCATGTATCGGGGTCAATTCTTCTAAACAAGACAACTCTGTTAGTAAAATATTATCATATTGAAACTTACCAGAAATAAAACAATAACAATTTTTGAAAAAAAAAAAATACTCTTTCGTGATGAGAAAAGCAATTTTGGTTTGATAAGGATGTAAATCATTGTGATAGGTCGCTCCGCAAACCACACTTCTAAACAAGACAACTCTGTTAGTAAAATCTTATCATATTGAAACTTACCAGAAATAAAACAATAACAATTTTTAAAAAAAAAATACTGTTTCGTGATGAGAAAAGCAATTTTGGTTTGATAAGGATGTAAATCATACACAACACTTCATAACACGTGTATTTATGATTGATAAATTCGTAGTTTGGAAAAATAAATTGTCCAGAAAAACAATAAAAAAAAAAAAAAAACTTTAGAGGAGATGAGAGAATATCTTTTTATGTATTTAGTTCACAAATGATATTGCTTATAAAGGTCAATCATAAGAACTGTTACAAAGAGAAATTAACGGGGAGTCACAACAATCAAAGAGTTGTTACACTATTCAAGATAGTTGTTACGAATTGATTTAAAAGTGTAGTTACAGAGATTGATTCTGGAGATGTTACATATATTAATTCTAGGACAAGTTACAAGATTTTTGCATTTTGAAATTGAAAAAGATGAGATCCAAGTAAAATGGTGTGCCACATCGCGCACTTATCACGAGCACGAGTCAAGCCAGATGGACGACACCGACGATATGTGTGTGTGTGTTTGCCAAGTTTCAACTCAATATGGAGGAAATTCAATTTATCTCAAATGGAAGAGCTCTGTACACAAGTAAGAAAAAAAAAAGAAGAAGAAAACGGTAAAAATGGGTTGAACGTATTAAAAATGGCTTAAAGTTGTCCTCCTTCCACTTATTGGACCTAAACTGCCCTTAACGTTACTTTTTAGGTTTGAAATGCTCCTCCTTCCACCTGTTGGGACCCCATGATCCTTAACGTTAATTTTCAAGTTAAAAATGTCCTTCCTTTATCATGAGATGACATTTCTGAGGCTTTAATTAAATAGGTGACGATCAACTGGTTCACGTGGTCCTAACCATAAATTACTCGTTCCATCTGAATTAATCCAAAACAACTAGAAATCACTTGTTCATACCTAGTTCCTCACATTTTGTGATAGAAAGAATTTAAAAGGGAACAATGTCTTTCTTCCATTGAAGATGATTTTTTTGTTTATCGATTCCAGATCTAGGTTCAATCCAGCTTCTTCACCCTAACAATAGTGGATTTTTAGAGATCCAGCACCAACAATTCCAAACAAATAAATTAGGATGGGTCGGGGTTATTTATAAATTGTGTCTAATATCCATATGGATCAATAAATCAATACCATCTGTTTATCTAAAGCCCCACATATGTCATCTCATAATTTTGTTAAAATGAGAGAGATTTTTAACCCGTAAGGGGCAATTGAGGTCCAAAAGTGGAAGAATGAGCATTTTTAACTTAAAAAGTAACATTAAGGACAATTAAGGTTCAATAGATGGAAGTAGGATAGATTTTAGCCATTTTTAATACATTAGGGACATTTTCGACGCCTTTTTCGAAGAAATTGGTCTAAAACTATACATGTTTCATATTTTAGAAATAAGTTCATCTCAACCTGAAAATTACGTTTGTTTCTTCTCAACCTAAAAATTACATTTGGAGAGCCCCACACAAACCTAATTAACGTGATTCTGAATTTTGCAGTCGCATTCTTATAGCCTGTTTGACCAAGTTTTTAGGAGAAAATAAGTTCTTTTAAGAATTAGTAGAAACTGATTTCATAAGCTAAAATGAATAGATTTTCTCCAAAAATACTTTTTTCAAAAAAGAAACAATTAGAACTGCATTATAAAAGTTTGACCAAACACTAAGTGCTGTTCAAAGTTGCTTCTTAAATTAATTAGTAGGTGTTTGACCATAGGATTTGAAGCACGATTTCATATTTTGATTTCAAATCAGCGTTTGTTTATGAAATTTGCATGAAATTCCGACTTCAACTTCATATCATGATTTCAAATCTCAATTCTCCAAAAAGGAGGATTTGAGATTTCAAATTGTGATTCCAATTTTTTTAAAATGTAAAACTTGATTCATAAATTTATATATTATAAAAAAAGATCAATAAGTTGGTAGATATATTTTTTAAATGTAAAACTTGACTCAAAATGACAATGTTGGTTCGTCTTCTAGGTTATCTGATCGGGAATGCATGCTCGACGTGAAGAGATTGCACCATGTGAGAGTATTATATTAAAGAGTTGTTACACTACAACTCATATTAAATTTTTCTTTTTATTGAATTAAAGTTCGATCAATAGATGTTGTATTTTTTTAGAAAAGCCTTCCAGTAGCATATTAACTTTGTTATAAATTAGGATTTGCTCATTTGGTAAGATTGTATAAGACTTGTGAAATTTTGATAGTTTTCACAACTTATATGAGATTTTCATATTTTTGAGAAAAAATACAATTTAAGAAATTCAAATTATATATCCAAATAAAACTTTGACTTCAAATCAAACTCAAATCACTCATTTCAAATCATGTCCAAATGAAATCTTAGTCAAATATAAATTGCTTCTCACAAAAAATTAAAAAATTCTTTTAGAAAAAACTGGCTTTAGAAGCTTTGCGAAACTAACTTGCACCTTATTAGGTGGGATCCTCCTATCGGTACTAATGTCATTAACTTGGCAACGAATTAAAAAATAAATCATTCTGTTGCAAAATTTCTGAAATCGCCCTATAAAAAACTTGCCTTTTCCAGTTGTGAAAAACGCCAAATAGAACTTTATGTTATCTTCACCGGAAGCTCCTGGACTTCCCCACAATTTTCCTTTACAAATCATTCTCATGAAAACCCAAAACTCAAGACAAGAACCTTCTCTTTATCTACCGCGTTATTCCTCCGTTTCAAATTATTTATCATTTTTTAAACGCTCTTTAAAAGGCATTAATTAGAGAATTTTTTGATTATTTTACTTTTATTTATATCTTAAAATTTATCTCTTTATTAAATATTTATTTAAAATTTATCTCTTTATTAAATATTTATTCAATTTATAATTAAATGAAGGGTTTGTAGTATTCAAAAACAATTACTTCAAAAAAACATAATGAGTAAAAATAATTAATTTGTCTTGAACTCATTTTTGAGACGAGGGTTTTTTTTTTTTTTTGGTTGCAATAATAAACAACTAAAGGAGAGAGTACACTATAGTCCAAAACAGCAAAATCTTGATCCTATAAAATAAACCCCTTCTCATCCTAGCTAGACCCTTCTAGAATTGTCCTTTACCAATATCTTCTCCTTTTTATATAGTACTATTTCAAGGCCCGGCGATGATCCATTAATAGCAAAGCAAACTCTCAATATTTCCACTCTCTCAGCAAACTAACAAAATTTCCAAGAAAGTTTCAGTTGATCAATAATGGCTTCATCAGCTGCAATGAAAATCCCATTTTCCATGCACAAACTGGAGGAAAAAACTCCATTCTTAGGCAAGAAAATCAGCTTCTCACCACGTAACAAATGTTACCTGAAACAAAAACACTACAAACCCATGAAAGTAGTGAACGAAAAGGTAGTTGGAATAGACTTAGGTACAACAAATTCAGCAGTAGCAGTAATGGAAGGTGGACAACCTACAATAGTAACAAATGCTGAAGGACAAAGAACTACGCCTTCAGTAGTAGCGTATACCAAGAATGGTGACAGATTAGTTGGACAGATAGCGAAAAGACAATCTGTTGTGAATCCAGAGAACACTTTCTTCTCAGTGAAGAGATTTATAGGAAGGAAAATGGCTGAAGTTGATGAAGAGTCGAAGCAAGTATCATATAGAGTTATGAAAGATGAGAATGGAAATGTTAAACTTGAATGTCCTGCTATTGGTAAACAGTTTGCTCCTGAGGAAATTTCTGCTCAGGTATGTATGCTTGTCTATTTGCTATTCAGATTTTCATTCAGTTAGTCTTATAACTTGTTTGGATGGTTATTACGTTATTGTTTCATAATGTATCGTATTATATTGTACTGTATTGGTTTGATCTATATAATGTTTGGATAGATTGGATCATTTTTTGTTTGCCGCAGATCAACAATCTAAAGGATAAACCTAAAGAAAAGTAGGATATGGGGTAAAGTTGTTACAGGTATACCAATTAATGGGAATTGTTAAAATGATAAAATCTCCATACTGTTGTACCCTTATCTACTTTCCTAATAGCTAAGTACTACTTTATTACTTCCTCTGTCTCAAAATAGTTTTCGAGTTTCACTTTTAATTCAGAGTCAATTTGATTGATCTTCGAAGCTAAACAGAGACTCAATTTGGTTACTTCGAAGCTAAATAGAGAGTTAACTTGATTAATCTTCGAATCTAAAGTGGATTAGAGTAATTTAATATTTTTTAAAAATTAAGATATTCAAAAATTACACAAAAAGTACTATAAGTTGATGGTGAAAAAATAAATCTTAAAATGTTAGTCAAAGTTCAAGTAGTTTGACTCTCAAGAAACAAAAGGTGACATGTATTTTGAGACGGAAGTAGTTCATTTGAATGGTGAAGTATATCTACTACTTATATATTTTGCAGGAAAATTGGTCAAATTGAACCTGGAAATAAGTTAGTTTGACAGATTTTTGGTTTTTATCAACTTTGGCGCGAGAATTTAGGTAGAGGTTCTGAACTTCTGATTGGTGTTTGACTGAATTTGGTTACTCTGTTTTCTTGGAGTTTATGTACAGAGTGCAGAATTTGAAATTTGTTAGTGTATGTGTTTATTCAAGCATACTCTACCTTTTCCTTATACTACTTGTGAGAAACCATTTTCCGTTTGGACTATTTCTTGTTATATGTAGACTAGTGATGGACTAGTACCTTGTTAGCCCTTCGGTTGGCTATAAATCATCTTATTAACCGTAAAATGGACATTTTGAAGTTAAATTATTACTATTAAATATAGAATGTTCATTCTTTGTGAAACTGACTATAAATGAAAGAATACTGACTAAAAAGGAAAAGAGTGTCACATAAATTGGGACAGAGGGAGTACTATTTTAGTAGTAACTAATAATGGTGCAGTTTCCCTGATAAAATGAATGGGGAATCGGTGCTGATCTGAAGCTTGCTATTGTGGGTTTTATTATCTTTCAATCTCTTATTTAAATTATCCGTAGAACTTTGATTTGTTAAACTGACCGGTCGAAAGTTAGTATGATTAGTTATTTGAGATGGATGAAGTCATTAGACATATCTGGGTTTTAACTGTTTAGTTATATATGTTGCTTGGACTCTCTAAAGATGTTGTCACACCCATGTTGGATTCTCCAAAATTGCTTTTCTTTTGGATCCTCTAAAAATGCATTACTTTTGGAGAATCGGACACCCACCGGTCAGCATTTTTGAAGAGTCCAAGCAAACATAGGTTTTTAGTAATTGGTGATGCATATTTGAAATCCATCATGCTTCTTTTCTTGTGATTCTAAGGATTTGCTTAATTTCTGGCAACCAGGTGTTGAGGAAGCTTGTTGATGACGCCTCAAAATTCTTGAATGATAAAGTTGGTAAAGCAGTGATTACAGTACCTGCATACTTTAATGACTCCCAGAGAACTGCTACAAAAGATGCAGGTCGCATTGCCGGATTGGATGTTCTCCGTATAATTAATGAACCAACTGCTGCTTCCTTGGCTTATGGATTTGAGAAGAAGAGTAATGAAACTATTCTAGTCTTTGACCTGGGAGGTGGTACCTTTGATGTGTCAGGTATGTGAAGTCTTTTCAAGGCAAAAATCTGGTTTCAGTCTCATGTCTTCTTTCAATACCGGCTCCATGCTCCGTTCATATAGCACTTAGGGGTCGTTTGGTTTACTAATGTGGGAATTAGTTATGTAGGGATTACTTATTCATGTATTAGTTATTCCATCTTCTAATTTGCATAAATAATACGTAGATTCCTTCATAACTTATACATGTATTAATTATGTGGGATTGTAAACCAGTAACCAATCATACTTGGTCTGTTGAATTTTTTACATAGCAACTAAAATGCTACCAAACATGGTACTAATTATGCTGGTTTGACTTCATAAATAAATCACTTCCTAACCAGAACCAAACAAACCCTTAATGCATCCAGCCTTGGTAGTTTAGATGGATATTGTTATTGACATCATAGTATAAAAAGGATTTGTTACTAAATCCTGATCATATGTATCTTGCTTTTCCAGAGAGTTTTCTTCCTCCCTACTAGGTTTTGAGTTGTATTATATACTTGAGCATAATCTGATTACCTCTGTCATATATGCTGTTAGATCTTCATGATGCTGACAGCTGATACATTAATGTTTCTATTTATGTACTTTGATGTAGACCATCAATAACATGGATGGAAGGAAAACCGAGATATGAACATGCCTTTGTAACTATACTAACTCATTTGTCAACTTCTATGATGCAGTTCTTGAGGTTGGAGATGGAGTGTTTGAGGTGCTTTCTACCTCAGGCGACACACACTTGGGAGGTGATGATTTTGATAAGGTATTAAATTCAGTGCCTTCTCCTTACTTACATGCATCTTCTTTCCTTTGTTTTTTTTTTTTTTTCCCCGTTTTTGGGCTTTTTCTGTAGAGTGCTTACACGTTTTTGATCAAACAGAGAATCGTGGACTGGCTTGCTGAAACTTTTAGGAAAGACGAAGGAATAGACCTTCTAAAAGACAAACAAGCGCTTCAGCGTCTTACTGAAGCTGCTGAAAAGGCAAAGATAGAATTGTCAACCTTGACTCAAACTAATATCAGGTATGTCAGTTGTCTGTCTTGGTTTATGTGCACTACTAACTGGTTCTTTCGCCTTTGCTCCCCCTCCCTTCTGAAAAACAAACGGAGGGAGAAACTGCTGCTTCTGCTCTAACAAACTTCCATTGAATGTACCTTTTGTGCAGTTTGCCATTCATCACTGCTACTGCAGATGGTCCGAAACATATTGACACAACACTTAAAAGGGCCAAGTTTGAGGAGTTATGCTCAGACTTATTGGACAGGTACCAATACCAATTTTCTCCAAAAATTACTTGTCATTAAATAAGGGGGCGTTAATGTGAATATATAGGTTTCAGCTGTGCAACGGTTTAGATTTTGAGATATCTTGTTTTTGTAAGCTCAGATAAGAGTCTTTCACATAAGCAGCTAGTTTCTTAGATTTCACTGTTATGTCCTTCTGACTTGACAACACCAATTGGAATTTGTCTTCACAGGCTTAAGACACCAGTTGAAACTGCCTTAAAGGATGCCAGTCTTTCCTTAAAAGATATACATGAAGTAGTTCTTGTTGGTGGATCAACACGAATACCAGCTGTCCAAAACCTTGTCCGCAAGCTGACTGGTAAAGAGCCTAATGTTTCCGTCAATCCTGATGAAGTAGTTGCTCTTGGAGCTTCAGTTCAGGTTTGTGGCTTTCACCTCTCTCTTGAGAACATCATCTTAGATTTCGTGCAGTAATCTTACTGGTGCAAGATTGTGACGTGGTTCTGTTATTGTCTTTTATATTCTCAGGCTGGTGTTTTGGCCGGAGATGTTAGTGACATTGTGTTATTAGATGTAACTCCATTGTCACTTGGTCTGGAAACTCTGGGTGGAGTTATGACAAAAATCATCCCAAGAAATACAACACTACCGACTTCAAAGTCTGAAGTTTTTTCAACTGCGGCAGACGGGCAAACCAGTGTGGAGATTAATGTGCTGCAAGGTGAAAGAGAGTTTGTGAAAGATAACAAGTCTATTGGAAGGTTCCGTCTGGATGGAATTCCTCCAGCTCCCAGGGGCGTTCCCCAGATCGAAGTAAAATTTGATATTGATGCCAATGGTATTCTTTCTGTCACGGCTACTGATAAGGGTACAGGAAAGAAGCAGGACATTACCATAACTGGTGCTAGCACTTTGCCCAAAGATGAGGTACACTCATCAGATCTGTTATTTCCGTTGCTGAATAGAAAACGTTCTTTTAGTATAGGTGTTTTACCAATTTACTGCTACCATATTTTCAAGTATTAGTGTGTGATTAAATGCCTGACAAGATACAGATTGCATTCCCTGATTTGTGCCCATATTATTCGTGGGAGTTGGGAGTTGTGGTTATTATTTAATCCAATGATGCATTGTTGATTGATCTAACTTTTGATGAAATGAAATTTCAGGTTGATAGAATGGTTCAAGAAGCTGAGAAGTTTGCTAGAGAGGACAAGGATAAGAGGGAAGCCATAGACACAAAGAACCAAGCAGAATCTGTTGTATATCAAACAGAGAAGCAGCTAAAAGAGTTGGGAGATAAGGTGCCTGCTGACGTTAAAGACAAAGTGGAATCAAAACTGAAAGAGCTAAAGGATGCCGTATCTGGTGGTTCTACTCAAACCATTAAGGACGTGATGGCTGCATTGAACCAAGAAGTAATGCAGCTGGGACAGTCTATATACAGCCAGCCAGGTGCTGCTGGTGCGGGGCCTACTCCTGGTGCTGGTACGACGGGAGCATCTGGTTCCACTGGCAAAGATGATGGAGATGAAGTTATCGATGCAGACTTCAGCGAAAGCAATTAAGAATCCAAATGTGTCAGATTTCTGTATGTATCTTTTTGCAACACCAAGGTATATATTTCGTGTAAGTTGCAGATGGGGCTAGTTTGCTAGAGGTGTAATGAAGTTGAATCAGTCTCCGAAACCAATCTTGTGTAAATCTGGAAATGCATGTAAGTTGAATGGAAAAACCAGAGACATTCCTTTTAGAATCTTGACATGACTGTCCAATTAGTACTGTAGTTGTACATCAGAGCAACATATATAGCACAGGTCCAGTCTTGTGTGTCAAAGAAGTTGAGCTTAGTCAATCTTCTGTATCCTCCAGAATGACCTCTTAAAGTTGAGCCTGGTAGTAGGTTAACTATAGTACCACTATTGTTAAATAGGTTTTTTTTTTTTTTGTAGAATTTGATGACTAGTGAACTCTCAGAGAGTGACCTGGTTATTTTGTCAGAAGTCATATCTTTCAGCAACAACGTCTAAACTAAGGCAAAAGCTTAGTAAATAATTAATGTATACAGTAATGAATAATGGAATTGTACAATGATGAATATATAGATTACCTATTTACCTTGGTCCAACATGACTAGCAGTTGAAAGCCTGGAAGTATGGTGAAGTTCTTATTTTTTATGTCACACTAACAACATATTTTAAAAGTTTGAGGTATTCAGGCTACACAAAGCCCCTTGACTAGGTTAGTTTTTCTATTTTTTTCGTGCGACACGTGTTACACAATAGTGGAAAGGTTTATGCGGTAGATTTGGAAATTCAGGAACTATAAGTTGCTCTAACTATTTAAAATAAAATAAAAAATAAAGTGAAACTTTGCCTAATATTTTCTAGCTAAGTAAAATAAAATTGCAATAATGCTTGCTAGTAGTTTTTTTAATCCTCTGTGTAAAACTTCTGCTCCATACGAGGAGTCTTTCCATTCTCAGTTTTCAAAAGGAGATCTTTATTTAAAGATGGAAAAATTTCATTCTTCCAACCGCTAACGTTAGTAAGAGGAGTGAATAGTCTCTCCAATTAAGAATTGTACTGATCATTACTAGAAATAAAGATTTTCCCCACCTGACATTTAGTGAAAAATTTGAACTATAAAATATGATTTTTCAATCTCATTTCCACTAAACCGAACCAGCTCACTGGAAAAACGCACGGTGAAAACAGGTTCCCGTTGAAACGTCGGGAAGCTTTCTAATTTTTTCGTATGAAAAAACTACGTTTTTCCCACCAACATTTTTCAGTGGAAAATTAGCAAAAAAATAGAGATTTTTTTAGTAAAACTGCTAAGTTTTAAGTGCATGATCATCAACTACGTACTAGTAAGAGTTCATCACATATTCACAATCATCTTACTCTTCAAATATATATGAAATTAAAGCTAGAACAGAGGAGTAAAAAAAAAAAAAAAAAAAGAAGGAAGGAAGGAAGTAAAAAGAAAAAAAAGCCAAAGGAAACAACTTGTTAATTAATCTCACATAAAGCATGACAACCAACAATTCAGTATTGCAGCTAAATCCAAGTTCCTAAAATCCCAGCAATCTCTTACATGCTCTAAGAATCTTGCCTTTCTCCTTCTTCCTGTGCAGAACATTCAAATTTTCAGTTTCTTCATCATTTTGGTGATGAATTCTGCAATATCCAGATGCAACTGATGATGATGATGATCTCTTCATTGAACAGCTCCTTTCTTTCTCTTCCATGGATTTGTATGATGCAACAGAGCGGCTTCTGCTTAAAATAACTCCAAACATCTCTCCATCCCCTTCTTCTCCATTCATTTCTTCGTGTATAGACTTTTCATTTTGGTTGGATTTTTCTTCATGGGGTTTTGATATTTTTGGTGGGGTTTGAGTTATTGGAAAAGAAAGATGATCAGTAGGTACTGATTTGCTTTTGCTGTTGATTCTTGAATATCTATTCATCTTTCTTCTTTTTGCTGAAGAAAATATTGGTAGTGTTGTTTTTGCAGTGTGATTGTGGGGTTTCAAATAGTAGATGGAATGGAATTAAGGTGGAAAAAGAATTTGAGTGTTGAAGTTGTCAAAAAGAGGGATGAGAAGGTAAGTCAATGATTGGGTAAAAATATGTGATTGTGATGTGTGCAAACTTGGGTGTTTATTAGGAGGGAAATATCAGTTCCCTTGTTCTTAGGATATATTTTTCTAGTCCCAATCATTTCCCACTCACAATACTAATGGGATTTTGGTTGTTCTAAAAAATTTAAGGGGTGATTTGGTTGCCGATAAGGAAGTGAATTTTTCATGTATTATAATTAATATAATTAAGATATTATATTTAGCTGTATTTTAGTTTTTATGTATAAAATTCAGCATATCATATATGGCATTCGGTTACCAGTTTATAATCACGCATAATTAAAATATGTATATAACTCAATTTATGTATTATTTTATGAAGGTAGAAGATGATATATTTAATAAATGAATAACTAAACCTTATATAATTAATCCCATGCATAACTAATTTATGCGTTACTAATACATGCATAATTCTAACCAGCAACCAAACGACCCCTAAGTTCATATAATTGGTAATCATGCACACAAGACTCCAACATATAAACTATTGCATTCTACGTTAAATTCTGATTCCGCCACTATTTATGTTACTCTCTAAATTAAAAGTAAAGTGATATTTGGATTTAATTATGGTTAGCTTTCTTGAAAACTAGTCTTTGAAAAGGTTTTACGAATATTTTTTTGAAAAATCAAATACGACCAGTTTTTGCTATTAGTAAGTCTACCATCCATGTTGCCACCTTCAAACAGACTCCTTTTGACGTATATTAGAAATGTACATTCAATTTTGTAGAGTACAGTTGTAAGATTACAACTTACGCCATGCATGTGTTCCACCAGTCTCTACGCTACTTCTTCAAGGTGTACACATTTGGATTTTACACCTTGTCTTAGACTTTGCTTCTCATTATGCATGCACCAAATTCTGGAATTTCTATTTTGAAAATTTATAAAAGGACAAAACAGAGGTCATTTCATTTAGGGCAAAGGCGCAAATATACCCTTCAACTTTGCGATTTAGAACAGATATATTCCTCGTTAAAAAAATATTATATATATATATTTTTTTTTTTCTTGCCGTTACACCAATGGTGTAAATATACCTCTGCCGTTACACCAATGGTGTAAATATACCTCTGTCGTTACACAAATGGTGCAAATATACCCTTTTTTAATTAAAAAAATGTCTTGTGACGTTAAAAATAAATCTAACCATTTTTTTAAAGCCACATGACATTTTTTTTAATTAAAAAACAAGCTAAATGATTTTAAAAAAAAATCGGTCAGCAAAAAGGGTATATTTGCACTATTGTGTAACGGCAAGGGTATATATGTACCACTTTTTTAACGAGGTGTATATCTGCTCTAAATTACTAAGTTGTGGGGTATACTTGCACCTTCTCCCTTTCATTTAATATCCCCTCAAATTACTCATATTTTACAATCTCCATTTCGTATTTGAAGTTACATCATCACTTATGCTTTAGTTTTATTTTGAAATAACCATGACATGAAAATTGAGATGTTGTGTGGGAGCAATTGATGCATAAATTGCTTATATTGATATTCTTTAGGTAGGTTCATTTGCATGGGCATATTCAACATTTTAATTTGAAGAATAGGGTAATGGCAAACATTTCTTGTAAATGCTAATAGTATGAGGAAAGATGTCTTTTGGTGTATATCTGTATGTATAAATTAAGCTGTTGCAAAAGAAGTCAACAAATTAAACGAGAGTTTCCACCAAGAGTCTTCATCAAGGGTTGGAAATTCACTTTATGTCAAAGATAGGTAGATGGACTAATTTTCAATGGATATTGAATTAAAAAAGGACAAAACAGAACAGAACAAGCAAAAGTACCACTATAAACTAGCTTATATAAGAAGGCAAAAGGACAGCAAATGGTCTGGAAATTAAAGTGCTATGGCTATGTGGTACGAAGAGGTTTCCTTTTGCCCATGTTATATGTTTCTTAGGAGCCGTTTGTCCATGGAAATTTCTCTTTTTTCAAACTATTTAAATAGTGTTTGGTTATATATTGGATTGAGTTTTTTTTTTTTTTTTTTTGTTAAAAAAAAAAAAATTGAAGATAAGCTTTAAGTTTGAGAAAATGATTTTGATTAGTTTTTCAAGTGAAATATCTTTTCAATTCACAAAATTTTCAAAAAAAAAAATCAAGTTAAACACATTTCCAAACACAACTTTAATTTTCACATACACTTTTTCAACTTAACTTCAAATACCATTTTTTTATATCATATGTTTTATGTCCAAACGCGTGCTTATTCCCTCCGTCATTTAGGTTACTAAAAATAAAATGTTTAAATAAATAATATTGGGTTTAACTAGGTTTTTTAGATATCAATTCAAGTTTGAAGTAATTAAAAGTATCAATTCAAGTTTGAAGTAATTAAAAGTAACACCTTTAATTCGAATTGTTTTGGCGGTGGGGGGTTGGAAATGGGATTTTTTTTCCATGTAAGATGGAGCAAGCATTAGCTCCTTGGGGATGTTAACTTCCATTCATAGACAAAGGCAAGGATGGATCCAATCGTATTTTGTTTGTTTTTTGGAACTGACGTGAGCTATGATATTATGATGGGGAAATTTTTGCCACAATCCAAAAGTACAAGGTTTTCATAATTGTCAGAAGATTTCCATTTTAATACGTTTATTTTATTTTGTCTCTCCTATTTTGGTTAGGACTTATATTCGGTTACTTATTTTATCATAATGAAGTAATCTTTCAAGAACTTTCTCACACGTGAGTTCCGCCCAAAAGACCCCTTATACACGATATTTTTCTTTGAGTTTCCATTTCTATGAAGGGAAAAAGGCAGAAAAAGGGGGGCTCTGGCGATTGAAAGAATGGAGTTACTATGTAATTGAGATTTAAGGTACAAATAACATTAGGCAAAAAAAGTTCTATCTAATTTTTGATGGACGAAATTACTCGATATATATATTGGTGTGAAGTAACTGATATTCGATTAGTCAAAGCCACTGAATAGTCGGATAAATAGTATAACAAACTAAGGAATAAGGTTTGAATTTCCTAGAGGTCGGCGACATTAATGGATAGTTATAGTGATTTTTAAATAAGAAATTCCACCAAGAGTCTTCATGGAGTCTTAAAAGTCGTCTTGACGTCAAAAATGGGTTGTATATTGATTAATTAAATTTTCCATCGATAGATTCTGACCTTGAAAACGAACACAAAACAAAAGTAACAGAAAAAGTCAGTGCGTAGGTAGTAAGTAGTAACTATTATAGGTGACTTGTGTTGCGCTGAGAGGTCTATTTTTTTCGATGTTCCTTATGAGTTAGATGTGGCCAATATGTTAGTTCTATGTGGGGAATTGAGGTTTTATACCTGGACAAAAACTGGGCGGTTCCATCTTTTCTTGTTTGTTTCTTATGAAATTGACTGAGCTATATATGAGCGAATGATAGGGATATTTGTTATGAGAGTGGAAAGAAAGAAAAAAATAAGGTTTATTTAGGAGTTTAACTTTTTGAAGAACTAAGGACGGGGGATAACATGGAAAATGTTACAGAAGTTACGACCTTTTCATTTCAAAATATCAATTAAAAAGAATTATCTAAAACGTAGGTAAATAAGTTGGAACAGAGGAAATGTTACATTTTGCTGAAAAGTTATCATCTATGAGGTAACAACTTACAGGCACCTGATGTTTATATTTAACTAAGTAACTTTACCCTAGCTTAGAGTGAGAATATAGATTAGTTAATCATCATTAAGTAATAAATATGTATATGATAAACACATATCTTACATTCATTGATTTGGTGTAAATATCTGTGTGGAAAAACTTTTACCGTGAAAAAGGGGAGGAGTGTTGTACTAAATCAAATTTCTGTAAGATGATTCACAAGATAGGAGTATTGTTTCTAGAATTTGATTGATGGTTACCCTAGGTAGATACTTTAAAGTATAAAATTCAAGCAGATTCAGTGCCATGAAATTGAGAACCTAATTGACTAATGTGCAGTACTGCAGTAGTATAAAAAGAATAAAGTCAAGAACACTGACAAACAATTCGATCTGGACCCATTTTCAAGAACACTTTGGATCATTCAAATAGTTTTGAGAGTTTCAAGAGCTTAAGGTTATTCCTTTTTCCTATAATTGACAGATTCAAGATTTTTCAGGTTCAATCTTTTATTAGTGGATTTATTTTTAAATTGTACTAATAGTAGAGAATCAAGATTAGAGTTACAGCTTATTGGTTACAATTTCTCTACACCTCATTTTAAATACATAGTAAGTTAGTAACAGTCCCGCCAAAAGTAATCCTCTTTTATTTTCCCCTCTTCCACTCCACCTCACCCAAAAAGGTTTTAAACAACAAAAAAGGAAAAATTAGTGAAGAATTTGGGAGTTTCAACTCTCATGGGAAGTAATTATAGTACATTATGTCACAGAATATATGACAAGTCAGGCATTATTGAGATTCAAGTGGTATGTGTTTACCCCGAAATCGGATAATCAATTGAATTTATATGCAGGTATAGGATATGTGCTTAGTTCATGAGATTGATAAGACAAAAGAAAGTAGAGGTTTGAAGGTTCATCAATAAGATAGCCAAAGATATAAACGTCATGAACAATATATCATATCATTAACAACAATATTAAGAGGAAACGTAAATGTGGCGAAGGGATGAATGAGAGGAGAAAATGATATATAGCTTCTTCTATTAAAGGTATTCTTTTGAAGATAAAGGGAGCCAACCCCCTCAAAAAGGAGGATGTCCTCTATTTATAGTGTTGCCTCCGTGGCCTCGTACAATGCGAAAATAAATAAAATAATCATAGCAAGGACAATTCTGAACAGATTTGGTGGGACTAGACTGACGGCGCCGTCTGACACACGCAAGGTTGGCAGTTGACCATGGCAGGACGCTACTGACGCGTGGCTCTCGTGCAACGGCCGTACCGACCAAACGGTACACCGAACAACGGATATACGAACCAAACGGTCCATCGGAGCGCGGCGGCTATGCGAACCCGCCCCACCGAATCACGTCCATGCGGGCCACGCGCGGCACCGGAAAGCCATGGCGACGCGGACCAACGGCTTCTGCCGGAACAAATGGTAACCCTACTCGGCTCGGTGCGCGCTTCCCCGGTTTAGCTCGAATGCCATCAGGCATGTTCCTCTCTTCTTTCTCTCGGTCCTCATTGCTTCGGTTTTACGTTGTGTCCGGTATTTACCGTATACAGATAGCCCCCCACTCCTCGTTATGCTGATCCATCGGGGTAACGGGGAGTGAATAACCTTAGAAACCGGTGACTCGGCCGGCTGTTCTTATCTTTAAATTTTGGCGGAAAATGACCACGTAACGCCTGCGCCAACCGCCTTTGCACGTTCGCCACGTCGCCCTCGTTAATGACGGGGACACGCGGCGTTATGCGATTGGTCACCCTCGGTAACCGTTCCCTCTTTCTCGCCTATATAAGGCCCATCACCCATTCATTTGCCATTTTTCACGCTCTTCTTCTCTTGACTTCCCCTTCTCTCCATATTCCTTTACATTCCCATAAATTGCTAACGCTTGTATTCGACTTGTTGTTTGAATCACCGACTCGAAATTAGTGCAAAGAGTCGCTTTTGCCATTTCTTTGGTTCGAAGCGCCGTCGTTTCGTTGTTTCGAGACCAAGTTTCTCCACTTCCTTTTTCACTTCCCAACCCTTCCCCCTTCGTATTTTCGATATGTCTGAGTCTACTTCCCACGAAGCTCCACCGATGTCATCACCGGATCCGGTCCCGCATCCCCGCTAGAATCGAGCTCGTAGTTTCGGATATTATTCCGCCAAATTCAATTTTAACAAAGACCTCGAGGTCGACAAGCCGTCCACGGTTTCGGATAGGATACGATGTGAGGCGATATCCCTCATCGGTTCCGAGGAAAAACTCGAAGTAGTCCGGCCGATTGCGGATGGGATACCCGCCTTGCAGGGTTTTTGCACCGGGCCGGATGAATCGGTCACCGATCACCGAGAAGGGTTCTTGTTCGTATACACTTACCCTTTTACCCTCAAAATCGATCCTCCGATTGATCAAGGGCATCCTTGATATGTGCCGAACCTACGGGTGACTTGCCCATCGCCGATCGGTCCGATCGTCGCGTGTCTCCGGTTTTTAGCCAACAACGGCCGAGAAGGGATTTACGGCGGGCCATTTGATACGCTTATACTCCCCGAGGTCTTCGGGCGGCGTAATTAAACTTGTCAAGCGCCGGCGGAACCCGTTCTTCTCGAAGATGGACGAGGACCGGACAGGGCCGGCTAGAGAGGTATGTCCGAGCGAAAACCGAGGACATCATCCCCGGTTATACCGCCCTTCCCGAGAAATGGAACAATAAGCGTAAGCTCGATCCTTGGGCGGTCGTCCTTATGCACTTAGTCATTTTTTATCCATTTTTTGATCTTGTTGACTCATTGCCTTCTCTTCGCTCTCTCACGCCCAACGGATACGTCCCTCCCGTCATCCGTGACTTGAGCGAATGGGCCATTGCTCTCCTCCGCCCGCACCCCTACGAGAATCGGACATGGGCCCACCCGTCTCGTGGTCGGTGGGTAGCGCGGAGACCACGGTAACACGTTTATCCTTGTTTAGTGTTTTATCGCATTCTTTACTACCCGTGGCCTCTTCGAATTCACCATCTCTCGCATTATTTTCGCCTTTCGGGTTTGCCCCGAGGGCTCGGTGGCCTCGAGGCCGGAACCGGAACCGCCTACCCTACGTCGTCATCCGGGTTTGACACGGCGGGTTCTTCCCGCATCCTCGACGATGTCGCAAAAGAAAGAGGTCCTCCGATAAGGTGACGACTCCAGAGGAAGAAGGCACGCGGTGCCTTGGCCTTCGAGGGAGGAAAGCGGAGCCCGATATCGTCATTCGGAGGGTCGGATTCGATCCCCCTCTCGTGGCCCCGACACTCGGAGGAGACGGTCTCTGTCCGGCCCCTTCCTTCTATCGGCGAAGGCCCGTCGGTCCCCTTCGCTCCCGATCAGTGCGAAGAAATACTTTCACCGGTCCTCTTCGGTCGATTGACTTTGTCGACATTTCGGTGAAACTTCTTCGAGGATACTCCTCTCGCAAAGGAAAAGATCCGGGAAGCGGTTACCGTCGAGGCCGTTGAAAGCGTAGCCGGAGAACCGGATACCGCCCGTAGGTGCCGTCCATCTTCCGAGCCGCCGCGACGACGCGAGCCCCCGGCCTTCGCCGAAAACATCGAGGCCGCTCCAAGTTCGTCCACCCTGCCTCAACGTGTTGACGATTTCGAGGAGATGTTCTTGGGGACTCCTCCGGCTTCTGAAGGCCGGGCTTCGGCCACCTTCCTATTCCCCGGTCACTAGGCCGCCAACCGAGCATCTAATCCGGTGCCGGTGGAGCAAGCCAGCGAATGTTTTCCCCGCCCCGAGCCGTGGAACCCGAGGACCCGAGAATCGGCGGGTCACCGTCCCCGAAGACTTTAGCTTCTTATCACGCCCCGTGGGCGTTGCGAGCTATTTGCGTCCCCTTGTCTCGGATTCGACAAACGCAAGATGACCGGGTCGCCCCGCGCGTGCCTTATGAACGAGGTACGCACGCGGCAACCCAAGATTCCTAACCATCCTTGTACATTCTATTCTCGAATGCCATCCCTTCTTTGCCTAAGTCCTTTGGTTTGTCTTATCTCGCGCAGTGTGGAAGCCGGGTCAACGAGGCCTTCATCCGTGCCCAACACGAGATAGATGACCTCCGGGCCAACTCGATGCCCGTGGCCGAGACGGAGAAATATCAACACCTTCTCCGGCAGGGAAGGAGAGTTGAGCCGGGTGGCCGTTCTAGCCAATCTTCGCCCCGAGCTTGACGCGATTGGGAGGAGAACCGTCGTTTGGCAAGCCGACCCGGCCGCCATGACCGATTATAACCGAGTCTCGAGGCCGACAAGATCGCCCTTAGCGGATAAAACCCACCCTCTACGCGGTTGGACGAAGTCGAGGCCACGGTTTTCCAACTTCGGGGAGCCGGACTCGGTGAAGGCCGATGCCACGAGCTTGTCCGAGAGGAACCGACAAACCCCCGAGTCCGAGGCTTCCTTGTTCAACGAGCGCGGCAGACTTCGGGAGGAAAGAGCGGCGAGCGGTCCGGATATGCCGAGGGTGTGGGCGAACTCGAGGGGGCGAATAGAGAGACGATGGGGATCTTAAGGCCAATTTGGATGCGGTCAACCGTGCGAAAGGTGACCTCGAAAGAAACCGGCTCACTTAGAAGCCCAAACTAGCCAAGGCGTCGGCCCGATTTGGAGGAAGCGTGGAGAAGTGTGGAGGCGGCGAGGCTCATACCGCTATTGTCGCCGAGTATGGAGAAGTGGAAGTCTCGGCGCCTCACCCTCGAGCAAGTTGAGCACGGCCTCGAGAACCTTCCGGCCCGATACTAAGCCAAAGGAATGGAGGAGAAGGCCAACCGCGCTCTCGGTCCGAGTCGATGACTCGAGCGGACCGAGTCCGAACATTCATCCTCCTCTAGCCATGCCGGACAGTGTAGAGCCATTATTTTGGCATCTATCTTTTTTATTTTTCATTTTCGTAGAACTTTCATTCTTCTTTTTCAATGTAAAGAACATCGGTTGTATATAAATGAAAAGTGTATCTTTCCAAATTTCTTCTTCGTTTGAATGTTTGTCATTATCTTTCTCGCGATTGTTGGTCCGTTTCACGTAAGGTGACTCGTGGTCACCGATTCATCATGCTTGTTCGGTTTTTTACCCGACTATTCGAGAGTTCGGTCGTCTCCGAATTCCGAGGGCCGTTTTACTAGAGTCGACATTTTACTTCGCTTTGTTTAGTACCGGTCTTTTTAGCCTTGGCTAATAAAGTGTCGACCCCCGTTTAGGGGGTCTTATCGGCATTTCGCTTTAGCTTCGCTATTTTGTAGTACACTGCTTGAAGAAAGTTGCTAACTTTGACAAATTTTCGACAACTTTATTTTTGTAAATCGTTAAAACATACGAGAGTTTTGACTCCTCCTTCTTTTGTCGTAGCAAGTAAAACGGGACACGATTCGTTATGATCGTTTGGTCCTTACATTGGAGGCTATGGCCGGTGGCGATCGGGTCCTTGTTTTGCCGTAGCCGTAGCAAATTTTGAATGGGACACGATTCGTTATGATCGTTTGGTCCTTACATTGGAGGCTATGGCGGTGGCCGGTTTTGGATTCCGTTACGATCAAGTTGGTCCTTACATCGAGGCGGCCGGTTGTTTTGCCGTAGCAAATTTTGGATCTTCTTTCGTCCGCTTTAATTGGTGTCGTACGTCGGTGCGGGGCACGCACTCCCCCAAAGACCGATCCGAGCCTCGAGGCCGTGAGTCTTATTTTTCTCCGGGTGATTGCTCGTTTTGCCCTTCATACTTGTGGGCAGAACACGTTGTATTTGTTGCCTCGTTAAAAACCTTGTCGAAAACCCTTTTGGGACAAAACCGTACTAAGGAAAAGAGCGCAACACGTGTTTTCGGTGCCTAGATCTCTATTTTCCATCCGTTCTCGACTTCGCAAAAAATGAGAAAGGTTAATGAGAGAATACGGTCCATACCTTAGCATTAGTATTTCTTTTAGACGAGCCACGTTCAGCCTTGTTGCGTAGCCGTTGCCGTCCATTGATTCTAATCGGTACGATCCTTTGCCCGCTATACGGACACCTTGTACGGGCCTTCCCAATTCGGACCCGGCCCTTCCCTCGTTGGGGTTTTTGGTGTGCAAAAGTGACCTTTAGAAGCACTAAGTCCCCCACTCGAAATGCCGAAGCCGGATCTCCGGGCCGTAGTATCTTTCCATTCTTTGTTTTTGGGCCGCTATGCGAATAGTACGCGCATTCGCGTAGTTCATCCGCGAGGTCGAGTTTCACGGCCATGGCTTCATCGTTTGACTCCCGGAGTACCCGAAACGGAGAGCGGTTCCACCGACTTCTACGGGATAAAGCAGCTTCGGCCCCGTATACCAACGAGAACGGAGTTTCTCCGTGCTCGATTTGGACGTGGTCCCGTAAGCCCACAAAGACCTCCGTAATACGTCTTTCCAACGTGCTTCGACGCTTCAAGCCCTCTTCCTTAGACTTTGATTATTGTTTTATTCGTGGATTCCGCCGTCCGTTCGCGTACGGGTGATACGGGGTTGATACAATTTTCTTGATTTTCAATCCTTCGAGGAAACTATCGACCTTGCCGCCCACGAACCGAGGGGCCGTTATCACAAGTTATCTCGGCGGGGATGCCGAAACGGCGTACGACGTGATCCCATACGAAGTCGATCACTTCCTTCTCTTATCTTTCGAAGGCTCGTGCTTCAACCCATTTAGAAAAATAGTCGGTCGTAAACGTAATGAAACGGCCTTACCTCGGCGCTCGGGGTAGCGGGCCCACGATGTCCATTCCCCACTTCATGAAAGGCCAGCGAGACCACCGAGCGCGCAACTCCCCGGCCGGCGAATCATCGGGCGTGTTTCGGCACCCATCGCACTTTCGGACGAAATTCTTAGAGTCTTCGTCCATCCTATTCCAATAACCGCCCGATGATTTTGCGACCCGCTTTCGGCCCTCGTAAAGGCTGCCACGAGGTTCCTTCGTGTATCTCTCTTATCACGTACTCCGTTTCACCCGGTCCCGCACATTTGGCCGTGGGCCGAGGAAGGAGCGTCGATACAACGGTCATCCACTACAAAAGCCGCGCGGCCTTGGTCCGTAATGATCGCGATTCTTTTGGATCACTCGGGAGCTCGCCATCACGCAAGTAGTCGACGTACTTGTTACGCCGTCCTGTGTCAAGTTCATCGTACATATTTCCGCCGCCCGGCCCTCTATGGCCGTGTTTGTCGTTGCACCGTCGAACCGAGGCTGATTTCTTCCTCATCGACCGACGATCCTAGATTTGCCAAGGCGGGCCCCTCGCCGTTCGTTCCCGTATGTCTTGCATTTCGTCCATTCTCTAAATTGGCGAAGTACCACATGGGCTTTCTCGAGGTACCTTTGCATCCGTTCGTCCTTAACCTCGAAAACACCATTCACCCGGTTCGCGACAGCAGCGAGTCGCATCGAGCCTCGATGAGTTCGCCCCCATGCCTCGAGCCGATCCAAACCTCGCAATCATAGCCTCATACTCGGCTTCATTGTTAGTTAATTTACCGCCTTCTAATCATTGTCGAATGATATCCCCATACCGGGACTTTTGAGGACGATCCCCACCGAACCTTAAGGTTCGAGGCCCCGTCCGTATGCAAAGTCCGTATGCTCCGTGGTTTTTCCCGAGGCCGCGTGAGTTCTTTCTCGACCTCGGGACCATGGCCGGGCAAAAGCCGGCCACGAAGCTCGGCCAAGACTTGGGATTTGATGGCCGTTCGGGGCTTATACTCGATGTCGTAGCCGCTAATTTCTACAGCCCATTTTGTTAGCCTACCGGATAGCTCCGGTTTATGCATGATATTTTTCAAAGGGTAAGTGGTCACAACACGTATAGGGTGGCATTGAAAATAAGGTTTGAGTTTTCTGGAGGCGCTTACCAATGCTAACGCCAGTTTTTCTAAGTGAGGATACCGGGTTTCTGCATCCGCCAAAGTTCTACTCACATAATAGACAGGGAACTGCGTACCTGATTCCTCTCGGACCAAAACGCCACTTACCGCTACTCCGGAGACAGCTAGGGTAGAGGAAAAGCGGCTCGTCGGCCCTGTGTATGCAGAACGGGGGCTGGTCAAATACCTTTTCAGCTCTCGTAGAGCCTCCCCGACACTCCGTGTCCACACGAAGTCGTTCTTCTTCTCGAGCAAAGAGAAGAAACGGTGGCACTTGTCGAGGACCTTGATATGAAGCGACTCAGTGCCGCCATTCTCCCGGTAAGCCTTTGTACCCTTTATGTTGTTTACGACCTCGATGTCCTCGATGGCTTTGATTTTGTCCGGGTTGATTTCAATTCCCGGTTTGATACCATGAAGCCCAAAAACCTCGCCGTACCTCACTCCGAAGGCGCACTTCTCCGGTTAAGCTTCATGTTGTATCTGCGGAGCACATCGAAGGTTTCCTGCAAATGCTTTAAATGGTCCTCTGTTTCCAGGGACTTAACAACCATGTCGTCAATATAAACTTCCATAGTTTTCCCTATATGCTGTTCGAACATTTCGTTAACTAGGCGTTGGTAAGTTGCACCGGCATTTTTTAACCCGAAAGGCATGACGTTATAACAGTAAGTCCCGTATCGGGTTATGAAGGACGTTTTCTCTATCCTCCGGCATCCGGATTTGGTTATACCCGTGAGTAAGCGTCGAGAAAACTTAACATTTCATGTCCGGCCGTAGCATCGATCATTCTATCGATGTGCGGTAACGGGAATGAATCTTTCGGGCACGCCTTGTTTAAATCTTTATAATCGACACACATCCGAAATTTATTACCTTTTTTGGGCACCACCACCACATTAGCCAGCCAATCCGGGTATTTCACCTCCCGGATGGAACCAATATTTAAAAGCTTTGTTACCTCGTCTTTGATGAAGGCGTGCTTTGACTCCGACGGGCCTCCTTTTCTGCTTCACCGGGGAGAACTTACCGTCCAAGCTGAGCTTGTGTGAAGCTACTTCTGGTGATATACCTGTCATATCTACATGCGACCATGCAAAGCAATCGGCGTTAGCTCGAAGAAATTCAATTACTTGTGCCTGAGCCGGGGTAAGCCCCGTGCCCAGGTATACCTTTCTGTCTGGTAGGAACTCGAACAGAATGATCTGCTCCAGTTCTTCTACGGTCGATTTGGTCGCGTCCGAGTCATCTGGCGTGATAAAAGATCGGGGAATCCCGAAGTCATCCTCTCCGTACTCCGGATCCTCCCCGATATTCTTTGATTGCTATTGGGGGCGTCCGGTTGCACCATCCTTTCCCCGGCCGGTTCCCGGGCCGGGGCCGATTCTTCTACAGCGAACATCTCCTTTGCTGCGGGTTGCTCACCGCGGACGGTTTTCACTCCCTCTAAGGTGGGGAATTTCAGCATTTGATGCAACGTTGAAGGCACCGCCCTCATGCTATGTATCCAAGGTCTGCCCAATAATGCATTGTACTATGTCCCCTTCAATCACGTAGAACGTGTTTGTCGAATGGTGGCCTCGACGCTCACGGGTAATGAGATCTCTCCTTTTGTGGTTTCGCTCGCCATGTTGAACCCGCCGAGTACCCGGGTCGCCGTACGATTCCCGATCGAGCGCTCCCAATCGTTCGACCACTCTCCATCGAATTACGTTGGCGAGCTACCGGATCAATTAAGATACGTTTAACCATAGTTTTAAAGATAAGTACAGAAATTACCAACGCGTCATTGTGTGGTTGAATGACGCCTTCTTCGTCCGCGTCGTCGAAGGAGACGGAAGCTCCGCATAAACGATCCCGGCACGTTTTTCCCGAACGATGGAAATCTTAGTCCGTTTCACACGGACATCTAGCGGACGTCAATCCCCCAACTATCATGTCGATCACATGCCGGTGTTCGACCGGTTCGTTCCTTTGATGAACTTCTTTCCTTATAATGGCTTCGGCTCGTTTGCTCAATAGATCTCGAGGTGACCATTTTTTAACAACCGGGCTACCTCTTCCCTCAACCGGCGGCAATCCCCGCCCGTGACCGCGGGTTCCGTGGTATTCGCAAACCGTGCTCGGATCCCGCCGCCCGGATCCGTCCCCCGCCGCCGCCACCGCACATCCGAAACTCGACCGATGGCCGAGACAAGATCCGAGGTACTAACGTTGAAGTTGTACTCCGATATCCTCGAGACCTTTGTCGCCGCCGAACTCCCGTATCGCTTCGAACGAGAGCCCCGCCGTTTAGGGGCGCGTGTCTATTTTGCTATCTCGACCGAGAGGTGGCTCGGCCCGCCTTGGTTTTTCGCGCTCGAAATTTGATCGCTCCGGTGCGAGTATGGCCGAAACCTTTCTTTAGTCGATTCGAACTTCGCTTCGTAACCCTTTCTCGATTTCTGCTTCTCGCTCATCTTTGACCTTACCGGGAGAGCTCGAGCCGGTCATCCTCCACCCGAATCTTCGACTCATACCGATTGTGGACATCGGCCCATGTTATGGCCTCGTATTCTAGCAAGCTTTCCTTCAACTTGGCCGAGGCTACCGAGCTTAGCATATCGAGCCCTTTTCGAGAAAGCCCGTGTCGCCCATTCCTCCCAAGACCGGGGTAATTCCATCCGTTCCCTTTTCGGAACCGGTGACGAACTCCCTCGAACTCATCGTCCCTTTGCGTAATCCGGAAGATGTCGGCCTTACGGCTCCGTACCTGATGGCACCGGCACGCTCACGAAGGCGCGGCCTAGCATTTCGAACGAAGTGATCGAATGTTCGGCAGATGGTCGTACCATGTCAATGCCCCTTTTGACAGAGTTTCCCCAAATTTTTTTAGCAATACCGACTCAATTTCGTCTTCTTCCATATCATTGCCTTTTATGGCGCAAGTATATGAGGTCACGTGCTCGTGCGGGGTCCGCGGTGCCGTCATATCTCTCCGGATGTCGGGCATTTTGAACCTTTTGGGACCGCCGGCCGCACTCGGTGGAAAAGGCCTTTGGATATACCTTTTCGAATTCGGCCCTTCGAACAAGGGCGGGGCCCCGTATCCGGTCCACCCGAGAGTTATACGTCTCAACCTTCTTCTCGGTCGAATCCACCCGTTTTACCAAAGTCTCAAGCATCTTCAGGGACCTCGGTGGAGGAACCGGCCCCGAGTCATCGCTCGACCACCCGCCGGCGTTCCTTCCGCTCCGCACCGTATCCTTGGCCTTTTTCCCGCCCGCTCTTCCCCGTGTCCATTTTGCAACCGGCAATCGCCATTCCTTGCCCCCAAGAATCGTCGCTCTTTGTTCCCGCAACATTTCAAAAATCGACGCAAATTAATGCCGTCATTCGGTGCCTCCGCTCCTTCCGGTTTCGGGTCCGAGACAATGTAACGGAGTTATGAGTTCTTAGAGGATCGCGGGCCGGTAGGGCGGCATTCTCTTGATCCACGGTGTTTTGCCGATCGAGCCCCTCCTCGAGTCAACGGGGTTCGGGTCGGCAGTGATTCGGCACGCCGTTGTTCGCTCGCCCTCATTTTCTCGCCACAATTTCGTGTTGTTAACGTGACCGGATCGCCCGACGTCGCCATAGATTTGCCTTTGACGAGACGAACGAAGGGTTACTATTAAATGAGTTTTATAAGAGTCAAGACTAAGAACTATTATCCTAGCCCCACGGTGGGCGCCAAATCGTTTACCCCGAAATCGGATAATCAATTGAATTTATATGCGGGTATAGATACGTGCTTAGTTCATGAGATTGATAAGACAAAAGAAAGTAGAGGTTTGAAGGTTCATCAATAAGATAGCTAAAGATATAAACGTCGTGAACAATATATATATCATTAACAACAATATTAAGAGGAAATGTACTGTGGGTCAAGGGATGAATGAGAGGAGAAAATGATATACGAGCTTCTTCTATTAAAGGTATTCTTTTGAAGATAAAGGGAGCCAACCCCTCAAAAAGGAGGATGTCCCTCTATTTATAGTGTTGCTCCATGGGCCTCGTACAATGTGAAAATAAATAAAATAATCATAGCAAGGACAATTCTGAACAGATTTGGTGGGACTAGACTGACGGCGCCGTCTGACACACGCAAGGTTGGCAACACCATGGCAGACGCCACCGACGCGTGGTTTTCGTGGCAACGGCCGTACGACCAAACGGTACACGAACAACGGATATACGAACCAAATGGTCCATCGGAGCAGCGGCTACGCGAACCAACGCCCCACCGAATCACGTCCATGCGGCCAACAACGAGCCATGGCGACGCGCGGACCAACGGCTACACCGAACAAATGGTAACCCCCACCACCTCCGGCCCACAGCCTTTTCCCTCTCGGTCCTCGCAGCTCGTGCCGATCATCAGCATGTTCTCTCTTTCTTTCTCTCTTCTCGGGTGGGGTACGCTCGAACAAATTGAATGTCCCAATATTCGAATACCGTGCATGTTTCCTCTCTTCTTTCTCTCGGATCCTCAATTAGTCGACCAATAAATTCATGTCAATAAAATTCTTTTTTCTTATGATTATATGAAAAGAAGCTTGTGCATAGTACAAAAATTAACCCATTGTCTAAAGTCGTTCGTTCCACATGAAGTGTTTTACGAGTGATCTACCTTATATTTCTTCTAAAAGGTCACCCATGAATTATCTTGAATTGCCTCTTAGTAAGATCACTTTTTTCAATTTAATGGTATCACTGAAACAATATCACCCAATTATCACTGTTTTTCTCAGAATATACTAAACACACAAAACCTTCCTTCTCTCCTAGTTAGCATGTCATGTCACATAAAATTCTTTTTCTTTTTGATATTAATAAATTTAATTAACTCATTCAATCCATTTAACTCAAAAATCCATTATAACCAACCCATATTTATTTAACCCATCAAACAAGGCTAACTTTTACCTAGTCGTTGGCGAATTTCCATAGTCAAAAAGTTTAATATCAATCGATGTATTTTTCTATTTCATCTAATTGGAATAGTCTCTCGCCTAATTGTTATTTGAGTGTATGCAACTTCTGGGTCAGTCCATTGAATTATCTGTTTAATACGGTATAAGTTTTACTCCGTCCTCAGTGGTTCATTTTGATAAGATTGCATGGTTTTTGAAAATTGATTTTTCAATTTAATGGATATGAAATGCAGGTAAAAGACTTAGTATGTGTTGAATGTGATTATTTAGTAGGCGTTTGGCCATGAAAGAATATTTTTCTATTTTAATTGGGCGTTTTCCAAAAATATTTACGAACGTATTTGAAATATTTTTTAGGCGTTTTAAATACAACTTATTTGAAATTTTCAAATAAAGATTTTCAAAAAAAAAAATGCGGAAAAGATGAAAACTTCTCATGGCCAAACGGGTCCTTAATTTATACTCCCTCCGGATCAAAAAAAGAGTCCACTTAGCCTTTTTTTTCTTCGATCAAAAAAAGAGTCCACTTAGCAAATCAAGAAAGAATTAACCTCATTTTTTCATATTTGCTCCTATTAAGTGTTATATGATCAAATCCCAATGCCTATTTAATTAGGGGTAGTTTAGTCAAATTACCTATTTTTGTCTACGAATTAGTATTTTCTTAAGGGGTGTGCAAATGGCTAAGTGGACTCTTTTTTTTATCCGGAGGGAGTAGTTGGCAACATAAATTTCAGATTGCTAAAAGATAAAAAGAATAAAGCACACCGAGTAAAAGTTACGCACTTGTTTTATGGGCTAAATGGGTTAAGATATGGGTTGGTTAAAATGGGTTTGGGTTGAGTTAAATAAATTTATTAATATTAAAATAATAGAATTTTATGTGACATGTCATGCCAACTTAGAGAGAAGGAGGGTTTTGTGTGTGTAGTATATTATAAGGAAAATAGTGATAGTTAGGAAATATCGTTGTCCTAAAAGAAACAAAAATGATATCATGAGATAATTCTCAATACACGAGTGACTTTTTAGGAAATTTTACTATATAAAATAGACATCCATCTAACACTCAAATTTGGTATATGGTACAAAAGCGAACGTTTGTGCCCTCTTTGCTCCTATTTGTTTCTAACTTTCCAAAATCAACCAACTTCAATAGCTAAATCGAACTTGGACAAAAAAAAAAAAAAAATAGCATTACTTTGACCAACCTTCAAATGCACCGGTTCATGGATGCAACGATATGATAATTAAACGCCTTAAAATAAGATAATATAGACCTAAAAGGCTAAAATTATCTAAAAAGACATAACCTTTCATGATCCACAGACATAGCAAATAATACAATATAGTAAAAGCAAATTATCTCTATAGGCAATACTAATTAGTTCGGAGTTTCGATTAGTCATGTTGGTATACTTGTGCTAACTCCCATTTGTTTATGTTAATAGTAAGACGCCTACTGAATATATATATATATATATATATATATATATATATATATATATATATATATATATATATATAACAAAATGTAGTATGAAAATTTGAATACTAAATAGTTAAAGATTCTTTGTTTTCTCAACATCTGAATGTATAAAACTTATTTCTGTTTAAAAATTAATAAATCTAAAATTCAACTAAAATATTAATAAATCTAGTACTGTATCAACAAAAGTTTTAAGACAAATTATATGATGGTTGATGATGATAGTTGGTGGCGACAACTAATAATCGTGGTGAAAATAGTGATAGCT
Source organism: Lycium ferocissimum (assembly GCF_029784015.1). NCBI lineage: Eukaryota > Viridiplantae > Streptophyta > Magnoliopsida > Solanales > Solanaceae > Lycium > Lycium ferocissimum. Next base: position 50,261,204 of record NC_081351.1, read on the forward strand.
AATAGTGATTGTTATTGATTGCAATAGTTGGCGATGTATAGCGGAGGCCAATGGGGGTGATTGTTAGTAGCAATTGATGGTTGTTGTGGTAATGACAATTGGTGGTGATAATTATAAATGGTGGCTAGTGTAGTAACGACTGACTATAGTGATTGGCCATGCAGGGGTTAAGGCAGAAGATGGTGGTTGTAGATGGCGTATAGGGTAGGTTGATAATGGTGAGCGAATGCCTGGTTATTGTTGATAGTGGAGTCAGTTGCACCGGTTAATGGCGAAAGTGGATGGAGTAGTGGTGAAATGTCATCTTCGCAGAAATTCTTGAATAGATAGCATTTTAATGATATTAAGACTTTGTTATATTAATCATTCAGATTTATTTGAACTCATTAAGCGGTTGTAAAACAAAATAAACTAAACATACTTCATTGTGATCTGAATGATTGAGATTCAAACTTAAAAACAAATGCACTTAATATTTGAGACCTAAATGATTCATTAATGAGTGCAAACAAATGAAGCCTTAGTTTGTGTGGATACTTGTATGCCATAAAATGAAATGTAAAGAATCTACTTTCAGCAATGGCAAGAAATATGAGCAAAAGATTATTCCCCAGGCAACGTCTCTTCATCATACTGACAACCATCACTGATTGTTCAATTGACAATCTCTATTCCTGTAAAAGGTTCTCCTGCATGGAGTTGAAGAGCAACGTCTCCAACGACCTGTAATTTTACAATTACTATATTAGAAGATTCATTTCAACAAGATGTCTAACAAATAAACTAGCCTAAATAATTCCGGTTAAATGTATCAGGCAGCAATACACCCATGCGTATGCTTTTCAGCTTATGGAAGAAGCATACACCCCCAGAAACTAGGTCTGTAAATGTATACCAAAGGACTTAGCTTGGTTTTTCAATAGAAATCTAGGGGATTACAGTTCTTCTTTTCCTTTTCGGAAAGTCACTCACATGTACATATAGGCTTGACAACAGTACCTCTTTGCAGAGATGTTTATACTTGTGATTTGCTTATACCACAAAACTTCATCTAACAGAAAACACAGGCACTTCATAAACTTAACTTTCAGAAGATAAGAAAAGATACATTATTTAAAAATAAAAAAGAGACAGATCAGAGAAGGGCATCTAACATTTCAAACGTGGATGTCTAGACACAGACAAGTCAAAGGTTTTTAAGTACGTAAACATTTGAGCTACCTCTAAATTTGCAATGGTGTAATGAAATTGGCTCGAATTGAGCAAATGCAAAATCTATATTTTTTAAAAAGGATTTATATCTCAATCCCAAATAGTTTGGAATTGAGGCGCAGTCGATTGATTGATGGAAATAATTCATCAAGATCCGTCAACTTAGGACTTACCTTGGCCATGTATCTATAGGATAATTCAGTAACACCAGCAACATGGGGTGTGATTATAACATCTGGAAATTTAAGGATAGCATCATCAGGATCAAATGGTTCAGTCCAAGCAACATCAATTCCTAAACCGCCCAATTGTCCCGATTTCAGATGAGTTAAAACAGCATCATAGTCCAAGAGACCACCTCGAGCGATATTAATCAGAATGGCACCCTGCAGCAAACAAGAACACGCAAAGTTACCATAATTTAACTAAATACTGATTTTTGCTTCCGTGCCAGACACCACTTCACTAACAGCTTCTGAGAAACACTATCATTCTCAGGAATGAGATCCAAGTGGGAAATTTTTTTCTCTTTTTCTTTTTGGTAAAACATTTTTTTCCACATTGTACTGAAATGAAGAACGACTAGAATGAATCAGTAAACTGGATAGCTAGTCAATGGTTTCTATGGTTCTTAAGGTTGCCAGGTTCAATAAGATATTCAACTTCTCTTGATCAGATAAAATAAAAGTCAGAGGCTTGTGGACTGCAAGCAGAGAAATACTCAACCATGATCTATGGTGCGGCAACGAAAGTGAAGAGTCCGCGCAACTTAGACCATGATAGTCTAACCTCGAGCAGAATTACAGTAACATAGATTGTGATGCTATAACAACATATTCTCATCTCTCATGATTTTGACTGTAAAAGGAAGCATCAGATTGTTCTCAAACGCATTGGTTGATGACAGAATGGATGAAAGAGTACATTACACTAAATTATAGAAGTTTCCAAAACATAGAAAAATTTCCTTTAACAAAGATAACTCACTCAAACAGTCTAGCTTTCTAAAATTGCAAAATACAACCCAATCTTAGAAAGAACATGCCTGAATAATAGCAATGCATCTCACTTAAGATATGCCGCCCATTTGTGAATGTCTCATCAGCAATTCTGTCCTAGGATTGCAAGTACACGCCAAATACTAGTGAACTCTAAAGGACAGAACTCTTTTAGAATACGAAATGTAATTATGGATATATAAGCATGTTGTGGTGGTGCATAACTATGTATTAGAAATACAGACATACATATACATACTGACAAAATTAATCAGAGCCGCTGGCTGGCATTGTACAAGGAATAATGGGACACATGCCCAGTCACCACCTACCAAACAAGAAAAAGGATGCCAGTAATTTTTCTGACAAACCGAAACCTGACACATTCTACCTAGGGGTGGAAAATTTGAAGTATTATAGTGGACCCACCCAACCCGCCTAAGCTACCACGGGTAGGGTCAGCGATATACAGTTCATCGGCTAAAAGATGGGGTACTGAATATTTACCAAATCAACCCGTCAAGTTCCCCAAAATTAATCTGTGAATGTGCCAGCAACTGTCGGCACCCACATAGCGCAAGACGGCGACAAGGAGAATAACTAGATTAAGGATCAGACCAAATCAAGGTAGGTAAAATGTGTATGACAAGAGGCTATATTTATCATCTTGATAAGTGTCCTCTACTTTCTCCAGTATTTATTACTTCAATCTCTATGAGGGGTTGTGGGTTGGGGTAAGAATTCTCTTTCTTTCAGTATTAAGATAAACAACTGTAATCTTATCACCATATTTTGAATTATCTTTTGAATATTAGTTAGCTAGTGTTTAGGAGATTTATTCTCATATAAAAGTTATCTCATGTAATTCAAACCTGATGTAAATACTATATATACGTGAATAGCAAATACTCTCAGTTCAACGAGAGTCATTATCAAAGTCTCCTTCTTTAAGTTGGTATCAGCGCAGTGTTCGATTCCTGCTCGTTTTGTTTTTCTTCGTCCCTATGGCTTCCCAAACAGCCTCTGGAACATAATCCTCTTCAGCCAACAATCTACTTGTGGCACTATCAGGAGGATCAAACAACAGAGTTTCCTTACCTCCTCTCAATTTCACACTTAACCAAGATAATTATCTCCTATGGGAAAACACAATTAAGATCTGCTCTTGAGGTGTTTAACTGGGAGAATTATTTTGACTCTACCCAAATGCCCACACCCAACTGCTGTGTCACCTTCAACCGATAACTCAACCGGTAACCCCTCCACAAATCAAACTCATGTTCCCAATCCGGAATATGATTGGAAATCCCATGACAGAGTTATCCTCCTTTGGATCAAAACAACTATTGATCTTCCATCCTTGGACACATTATGCAGTCTCGAACCACGGCTGAGGCTTGGACTAGCATTCATCACATCTTTCAAACTCAATCCCTTGCTCGGGTGATGACTTTGCATCTCCAACTACAAACAATGACCAAGGGTAGTCTTTCCATCATGGAGTATGTTGAACGCAAACGTACTATTGCCAACAATCTTGCTATGGCCCTTCAACCTGTCACCAATTCTGAACTGGTGAACTATATCTTATATGGACTTGATCCAGCTTATGGCCCTTTCCGCAAAGCCATCAACCTCCGCACCCCTCCTGTCACTTGCGAGGAACATCTTGGTCTTCTCCTACAAGAAGAACAAAAACTTGCAGATGAATCTGCCCATGTCACTCTCTCGGCTAATATTGCCAATCGTCAAGGATTTCAATCTCGGCCTTCTTACAACTCCAATTCAACAACAAATCAATCCCAACACAATCCCAAACGCAATGACAATAGGCGGCCATCAAATCGTCCACTTAGCTAAATCTGTGACAAACTTGGTCATGTGGCCAAAAATTGCTATAATCGGTTCAACAACCAGTACCCGCCTACTAATACACCTCGCCCTCAAGCCAATGTTGCTAACTCCTCATTGGCTGTCTTAGACCCCTTTTGGTGTCTTGACCCAAGGGCTACAAATCATGTCACTGCGGAAGTTGTTAATCTTTCCACCACCACAGACTATTCTGGGGATGACTCGCTTCTTGTTGGTAACGGTTCTAAACACCCTATAACTCACATTGGTTCTTCTGTTATTCCCTCTCCCTCTTGATCTTTTCAATTAAAAAATGTCTTACTTGTTCCTCAAATTACAACCAATCTCCTTAGTGTTTCCCAATTTACTCTGTGATAATAACGTAATAATTGAGTTCCACCCTTCTTGTTGTCTTGTAAAGGATCCGCAGGGAAAGGTTCTTCTTCGAGGAATGATTAAGAATGGTCTTTATCGCCTTGCTACCTCTCGTCCTTCATCTCAACCTAGAGCGTTTTTGGGTGTCAAGGTTCCTCTCCAAACATGGCATGATCGTCTTGGTCATCCTCATGAGTCTGTTCTCCGTCGTTTGGCTTCCGGTGTTCATCTTCCAGTTTCCAGCAATAAACTCCACTCAGTTTGTAGCCCATGTCAACTTGGCAAGAGTCGTCGTCTACATTTAGCTTCGTCTCATGTGTCTAGCTCTTTTCCTTTTGAATTAGTTTATTCCGATGTATGGGGCCCTGCTCCAATTGATTCCGTTAATGGAAATAAGTACTTTGTTCAATTTTTGGATTATTATTCCAAATTTGTATGGATATTTTTTATGTCTTCTAAATCTCAAGTGTTCACCATCTTTAAACATTTTATCAAAATGATGGAAACTCAATTTAGTTGCAAAATTAAATCCATTCATACTGATTGGGGTGGTGAATATCGCAATGTTTCTATCTTTGTCCAACAATTAGGTATAATTCATCGTGTCACTTGGGACAAAGACACCCCCCCCCCGCAAGCACTTTGCCTCTTGTATCGGCGAATCACTCTTTTGGGGGTTACCTGTGATTGGTAATGGCACAACTAGAAGAGGAGAAGGGGAGACAAGGTTAGCGCTGGATAGCGCAGCGCATCTGTTTCGGGTACAAAGGCGACGAGGAGTGCTAACCCGGCCACCCAACCCAACAGGCCAGCCATAGGTTCGAATCCTGCCACCTTTCTTGTGGATCGGGTGGATTACCTTTGGGAGCTAAGTCGAAGATCTCGGTGGTCTTGTGAGTGGTTGATAAACTGCGATTGCATATTTAGGAAGTCCCATAGCAGTGAGGCTTAACAGAGAAAGAAAAGGGTGGATACTTTTCCAGGTTTGAAAATTTTCTAGAGCCCGGACACGAGGTCTGAATATTAAGTATGAATCATAGTTCAAATATTTCTTAATCTATTTCGTGTTCCAAATATTCGAATAAATATCTGTCTTTCTTTCCCTTCCTAGACAGCGAATCAAAATCTGAGTCTGTCTGAAAGCCCTCATACTCCTGAACAAAATGGCGCTCCTGAACGTCGTAACAGTATCATTGTTGAAAAGGGACTTGCTCTTCTTGCAAATTCATCTCTTCCCTTACATTTTTGGGAACATGCCTTCTCCACATCCACTTATCTTCACAATCGGATGATTAGTCCTTCTCTTAATTTTCAATCTCCCTTTTCTCTTCTCTATAACCATAGTCCTGATTACTCGTTACTTAAAATTTTCGGGTGTCTATGTTATCCATTTCTACGTCCCTACAACAATCATAAACTTCAGTATCGATCTTTGCCATGCATTTTCTTAGGTTACAGCAGTGTTTAGGAAGGCGAGCGCCTTACGCCTTTTGGCGTGAGGCGAGGCGAGCAGGAGCCTTCGTCGCTATTAACAGCCAAGGCGTGGCATTTTTGGAAAGGCGAGGTCGAGGCGAGAAAGGTGAACATGACGAGCATGGCGACACATTTTAATTAAAAAAAAAAAAAGTGTGTAACTTAAAACAAAACAGAAAAAAAAGACCAAAAGATTAATTTTTATCTAGGGTTTCACTTTCAGTTGTCTCGTCTTCCATCTTCCTCAGCCGCTGCTGCTAGGGTTTTCAGGTAAGCCCTATTTCTTTTCTTCTTCTTCTTTTTCTTCTTTCTTTTCTTTCTTCTTTCTTTCTTTGACTTTTCCGGCAGCCACTGCAGCAGATTAGCCTTTTTCGGGCAGATCTGACTTTTCCGGCAGCTGGCTGGTGATCCAGTTCCGGCAGATTTTTTTTTTTGCATTTCAGCATTGTTATTTATTTAAGTTATATGAGTTTTTGCCTTTTATTGTTATATAAACTATCTATTTTTAGTTTTTCAATTGAAATATTTGCTAGTATTTTGTTGAGTACTTGAGTTTTTGGGTATTTATATATGCATATTTAATATTTTAATTTTTTGTGTTAATTCTCGCCTCGCTTCTAAAAGGCACTCGCCACGCCTCGCCTCGCCATGAGGCGTGAGGCAAGCCCTTGTCGCCACACCTTGCCTCTTGCCATCCTAAACACTGGGTTACAGCAGTAAACACAACGGGTACATATGCTTTAATGTTTCATCAAGCCGTCTTTACGTTGCTCGTCATGTAATTTTTTATGAACAAACCTTTCCTTACTCCACAATGACCAGTAGTTCCAAACCTGAACCTACATTTTCCACTCTCAACTCTCTCAATCTTGATATACTCACCTCTCTATTACCCTCATCCAACCCCTTTCCAGTACGTACTCTCCCCCCGTCCACTTCCTCGTCCCATCCCGAGAATCCAATTCTCTCATCCAGTACGCCATCATCCCTGTCCCCTCTCTTCTCTGCCACTTCTCTGTCCTTGGAACCACCTAATCCATCCGCTTCTCTTCCCACTCCCGCTTCTGTACCTTCTGCTCCTCCATCTTCTACCCTTCCCTACGTCCGCCAATCCTCAACTTCTATATACACCATGACTACCCGATCCCAAACTAATTCTCTTAAACCCAGGGCGTTCCTATCTACTGTCCCGACCTCCTTCTCTTCTTCTCCCGTGGAACCAAAAACCTACAAGCAAGCAAGCTCATCTCCTGAATGGTGTGAGCCCATGTCCCATGAATATAATGCCTTGATTCGTAATGACACTTGGTCCCTCCAGCCATGTCCTCCTAATGCCAACATTGTCAGGTGCAAATGGGTATTCAAAATTAAATGAATGCTAATGGGAAAATAGAGCGGTATAAAGCCTGTCTTGTGGCAAAAGGATATCACCAAGAAGAGGGTGTCAATTATTTTGATACTTTTAGCCCGGTTGTGAAGCCTACTACTATTCGGGTGGTCTTATCACTTGCTCTTTCTCGCGGCTGGAAACTTAAACAACTTAATGTTAATAATGCTTTCTTAAATGGCGATCTTCAAGAGGTTACATGTCTCAGCACCCCAGGCTTTGTTGATTCTCAGCATCCTAATCATGTTTGTCGCCTAAGAAAAGCTCTCTATGGTTTGAAACAAGCTCCTCGTGCTTGGTTTATGAAATTGAAAAACTTTGTATGGTTAAATTTGGTCTGACAGTTGGTAATGCAGGCCTCATGGGCCTTGGTAGGGTTGGTAGGTTTGGATATTCAGCTAGGGCTGAATATCTATTTGCCTGGTTGGGCCTGGGCTGATTGGGTTTTTTCTGGAAAGGAGATGTGGGGGCTCCTGGCCTCATGATCACCCAATAGAAATTCCCTTGTAAGAAAATCTGGTAAAGAGTTTAAATCACCTTTAATAAATTCGATTGTCTTCATCTTGTAACAATCACTTGTCTGGATTTTTCCTTTTGATGAACTGGTAGAAGGTCTTTGTTCCTTCTGAAATGGTGATGATGGTTTTGTCTTGGGGATAGAACCTAGTATGGTTAAATTTGGTCTGACAGTTGGTAATGCAGGCCTCATGGGCCTTGGTAGGTTTGGATATTCAGCTAGGGCTGAATATTAACGATGGCTAATAAAACATAAAATAAAGTGCGGAAAATAAAATATAAAGAAAATACTTACAAAAGCTTGAAGCTTTTATTCAAACATTGAAAGCTTTAAAAGGGAAATTTACATTAGGGAGAGAGAGGAGGAGAAGGCTATTTCGAAGTGAGGGTTTTTTTGAATGCCTTTCTTATTACAACTTGAGAGCCTTATATAGGCCTCTGAGAAATGATTAACATTATAAGATGTTTACACTTGGACGGCTATCTTTAAAGATGCCATTCTTCTTTTGAAAAGTTGGGGCGGCTACTTTTATAAAGTTGTACTTCTTATGAAAAGTTGACGGCTAACTTTTGTAAAAGTTTGTAAAACTTTTCTTGCTTTTGGAATCTTGCCTTCTGCTTTTTTGAAGAGGCAACCTTATCTTAAGTCATAGTCGAGATATGCCTGGGCCATTCCATGTGGGTCCAACATATCACCGTTGTCGCTTGTTGAAGATGAAAATTTATGATCTTAGATTTACGATGGATGCTGCTGATCCCAACTTGTTTAGAACTGTGTAGTAGCTTGTAAGATCTGCTTTGGATTCTGTTGATCCTGTTCTGCTGCTGGTTGATGATTGTTTCTTCTTTTTATCTTTAGGAATCCATCCTTTAATTTTTATAGTTTTGCTTAGATGTTTAATCCTATACTTGATTATATCAAATGACTGAGATAATATAAGATATTCTCTTAGCAATATAATATTTACATAATTTAATATAATTCTGGTAATGTAGAGATTCCTTTTCTGCTGGAAGATCTGTGTAATGTTTTGAAGCAAGGGGGGTGTCTTTTTCAAAA
>NC_081351.1:50270175-50315609 GCF_029784015.1 Lycium ferocissimum
AACCCTTTGAGACGGTTAAGGGGTTTCCCGGGGTTTTTTCCGACTTTTGGGAAGAAATTTGGGACATAATTAAGATTTTAAAAACCTTTTGTATTTGGGTTTTATAAAGGGGTTTTTCAGGAAATTTGGAAAAGAACCAAAGGCTCTCCCAAAGGGTTTATAAGTCCCCCGGTAGGGGCCTTCCCCTAAAAACCCAAAATTTTTTGGGGAACAACTTAATTTTCTTAGCACTTACCACTAATCTATTGTGTTTAACAATTTTAAAGAAAATATTTCAATGTTTAAAATGAGAATCAATGTCCTCAGAAAATATTAAAACATCATCTATATAAACTATAGACATATGGCTGTAAGGATTGAATATATTGTTCATTATATTCTGATGGGGCATTTTTTAACCCAAAAGGCATTACATTCCATTCATATTGTCCAAAAGGGACATTGATTCGTTTTATATTTATCCCTTTTCAGTTAAATTTAAATTTGCCAAAATCCTAATTTCATATCAAACTTACTATAAATATTTGCTTTGTAAGTTCTTTTAATAATCTCTTTTTATTAGGTATCTAAAATTTAATCTATTGTAAAACCTCATTTAATGGTTTATAATTAATAACTAATCAGAGATCCTCTTCTTTTTCAGCATTCTTATTTACATAAAACGCCGAACAGCCTCCAAGGATCTAAGTGTCTAATTATCTTCTTTTGTAGAAGATCATTAATTTCTGTTTTACAAATCTCCATCAATTCATGGTTCATTTGAATAGGCCTTGCTTTTGTAGGAATAGCCTGTTCATTAAAACCATCAATGTATGGGAGTTTTACTATGTGTCGCTTTCTTTCCCAAAAAGCATTTGGTAGATCAGAACAAACTTCTTTTTCAAGTTGTTCTTGAAAGTGTTTAATTTTCCCTATTATTCCCGGTGGGTTTTTAAAGTTTGTTCTATCTTTGTAATCTTCATTTCATTTTTTAAGAATGAAATTTGATTAGATAAACAATTTATTTTGAAGATTGTTTGATTTTTAACTGAATCACTTTCCTCTTGGGAAATGGTTGTTAGATAAGGAAATTTAATTTCCTTTCTAGAATAATTAGTATAGATTGCATCTAAACCAAAGATAATAAGGCTTGATTTGTGTTATAAATGGAGTTCCTAGGATAATTGCCGTTTATATCTCTAGTAACTACAAATTCATTTATAAAACAAATTCCATCATTACGGATGTGGCACTGAGCTTATAATTGATTTTTAGCTTTTACTTTGTAGTCGAGTATAATTTAGCAGTACTTTTATCTAAGTACTTAGTAGGTATTAATCCTTCCATGATGCAATTTTTATCTGCTCCGGAACCTACTAATGCTAATTTATTGAGTACGATATTTCCTACTCTTAAAGTGACAAAGATATGCCAACTTTGAGCTTTAATCATTCGTACTCCACCAGATGTTTCTGTATTATTTGTTTCGATAATATACCAGACCCCAGAGTCCTTCGCACAAGCAGTTAATCCCAACATCCCTATAGCAAAGGAAGAAAAACAGCAGGTGTCTCAAGAAGAATTTGCCATCATCAGCAAAACCGAGATAAGAAATTCCCTTGTAAGAAAATCTGGTAAAGAGTTTAAATCACCTTTAATAAATTCGATTTCAAAATCAAAGCTGGATAATAGTGCTTGCCATCTGGCAAAATCTGTTTTGAAACAAGATTTTTAACATCTTTTTGTAAAATCTCTTTAGCTGACTTACAATCAACTCGTAGTAAAAATGTTTTGTTTATCAAGTCGTCTTGAAACTTTGTAATACATAGTACTATAGCTAAAATTAAACGTAAAGAAGTCTCGAAGAATTTGCCATCATCAAAGAAAAACCGAGATACCGCCTTGTACTTGATAAACAATATGAAAATTGGAAGGTAAACGATTTGCTGGTACACCAATTTTAATTATGTTGATACAGATGATCCTATCAAGACTAGGAGATATTTTGAATTTATCCTAACAGATACAGGATCTTTAACTATTGAACATCATCTGAAAGATGATAATGACCCAGACAGCATTGAATATTCAAAATTCACCATTAATAAGGTCATTAGTCCATTTCAATGGAATGTTGACCACCTCCACACACCCATGATTTTATCAGAACAACATAGGCCCCAGACCTATAATTACTATAATTATGAAGCAGCATGGTACAACTTCATGTATGTACGACCTATTACCCATTCGGTTCATAAATACAATGAACTTGATTTTAAATCCATTATCCCCGAATGGTTTTATGATCAGTGGAAAAGATTTGAGGAATGAGCTTACATGCCCGTGCTTCCAAAAACATTATGAGACCTTCCAGGCAGAGCAAGGAATCTCCACATTACCAGAACATATTAAATTATGTAAATATTATATTGCTAAGAGAATATCGTATATTATCAGTTGGTCATTTGATATAACTGAAGTATATCGGATTAAACATCTAAGCAAAACTATAAAAATTAAAGGATGGATTCCTAAAGATAAAAAGAAGAAACAATCATCAACCAACGAACGGAAACGGATCGATGTTAATCCAAAGCGGATCTTGTTAAGAAGAGCACACGGTTTCTAAACAAGTTAGACGAAGCGCATCCATGAGGAAATCCAAGAATTACCGGATAACAATGCCTTCATCTTCAACAACACAACGGTGATATGTTGGACCCACATGGAATGGCCCAGGCATATCTCGACTATGACTTAAGATAAGGTTGCCTCTTCAAAAAAGCAGAAGGCAAGATTCCAAAAGCAAGAAAAGTGGCAGACAAACTTTACAAAAGCAGTCGTCCAACTTTTCAAAAAGAAGGCAGACAACTTTATAAAAGTAGGCGCCCCAACTTTTCAAAAGAAGAATGGCATCTTTAAAGATAGCCATCCAAGTGTAAACATCTTAGAATGTTAATCATTTCTCAGAGGCCTATATAAGGCTCTCAAGTTGTAATAAGAAAGGCATTCGAAAAAACTCCCACTTCGAAATAGCCTTCTCCTCCTCTCTCTCCCTAATGTAAATTTCCCTTTTAAAGCTTTCAATGTTTGAATAAAAGCTTCAAGGTTTTGTAAGTATTTTCTTTATATTTTATTTTCCGCACTTTATTTTATGTTTTATTAGCCATCGTAAAAGATCGTTAAAATGGTATCAGAGCCAAGTATGAGTGGCTAAAGACTCATACTATCCTAGGGTTCAGTCGAAATCCTGTTATAATCTCAACATGTTCTTATACTGTTAATAGTCTAGAACTACTGTTCATCTTCCTCAATCTTTAATACCTTTATTCTCCAGTGTCAAACAGTGTCAAACATCTTTGAGTCTTAGTGTGAGGCAACCGGATAAGTACCGGCTAAGACGTTGGTAAGCCTTTGAATAGACGTCGCTCGAGAGCCAGGAGGGCAAGAGAGAGCGAGGACACGGTTTGGTGTTCCCGTCCCCAAGACCACGTAGAAAGAAGATATGACACTTAGTACCACAGAGGAACAAGGTATTAGGAATTAAGAAAGATAAACAGTGGAGCATAGACTCTTTCCAAACAAGAACATAGGAGATAACCATAACAGAGGTAGTAGACGTACCCACATAGGATAGTATCCACCCAAACAACTCTTTTCTGAAAAGAAAATTTGTTTAAATGAAAAATCTTCCTTTTTTCAAAAGATTATCTTTTTACAATGAAAGTCTTCGAGACTTTAAAAATAGTGCAAAAGATTTAGTCGAAGAAATCGACTCTTTAAGAAGTCATATATTTTAGACATAGTCTAGAGAACCCTAGAGTTCTTTACTTCTATAACAGAGGTGATGAAAATAGAAACATCACACCAGAAGATGTTTCTGAATCCATCAAAACACTTAAGTTATTAATAAAACTTAGCGAAGAAGTTTGATTTTGTAAGAAGTTACAATATCAAAACTTGTGAATCAACCATAGCTATCAATAGTTCATTAGAAACTATTAAATTATTACAAGTTGAATCAACCATAGCTATCAATAGTTCATTAGAAACTATTAAATTATTACAAGTACAAGATATCAAAAGATATCAAAGAAATTACAATTTCCTATACATAGGACTTGTCCAAGTTGCGATCAAACCTCTTTATAGATTAGGTTTAGATACGCCTTTATGTCTCTTATTAAGAGATGATAGATTATTAAACTTTGAAGATTCATTATTAAGAGTACAACAAGTAACCTAGCTAATGGCCCGGTATACTTTAATTGTTATCCTAATTATTTAGTAGATATTAATGATCAAAACGTACTAGATACGTTGACTCTTAATATTAAAACTAGGAACATGAATAGCAAAGTTAATACAAAAGAAATAGCTGTAATATACAGGATATATTATAGACTTATGAAAACAACCTTAGCTCCAAAAGCTAAAATTGTAAGCCCCAAAGGAGTTACTATGCTCATGGAATCAAGCCAAGAACATAGTAGTACCTCCGTCCCTAAACTAATAAAAAATGGGATGACATTTTATCAAAAGATGAATGGCGTTTTAATGCCATAACTCATAAAAGTCGAACCAGAAAGTTAACTGCTATTGAGCAAGTTATTCAGTACCCAGATGGATCTATTGACTTAAAGTTCCTTAGATCTAACTCGGTCCATGAATCATCTTCAGGTAGCCGAATGTCTTATACAAGACCTTTATCAAGCCATAGAATGTCTTTTTCAAGACCTTCTTCTTCTAAACCCCCGGAGGAAATAGGTACTAATCATGACACTCTTGTGGATGAAATTAATAGAAAACTTAAAGGAGTAGATTTCAGACAAACTATTCCTAAAGTTTACTATCATTCACAACAATCAGAAGTTAATTCAGACAGTCCAACGGCTAGTGATATGGATTTACAAAAAGAGGGAAAAAGAGATACCCTAGGAATGATTAGAGAGAAAAATTTTATACCAAATTACAAAGCTTTAGATGACGAAATGAAAAGTCATAAAAAGAAATTTGAATGGTATAAAAGTACCCATAGTTTTGAATCTAGACTGAACCATAAAATAGAATGGTTAGATGATATAAGAAGAACTAAAAAGAATATAAAATTCTTTAAATGGTTCGAAAAGACTGGAAAAGCTTCTAATAAAAGAAAATCTTTATCCATGATAGTTAATAAATGGTATACTAGGAATAAAGGAATCATAGAATCCCCTATTCCGCCATTAGAAGAATTAATCATACCAATAGGCAAAGAGACCATAACTGCCTCTCCTTTTAAAAGAGAAGGATCTAACTTAGACAGTGATCCTAAAACAAAGGATATCAATAAGATAATCCAACAGAATAATTTTACTAATCAATTGCTCCATGCTGTATCTAACCAAATGATAAAAGATACTAGTAAACAAGCAATTCCAGTAAAAAATAATACAGAACCAAGATTGGAGAAACATCCAATAATTAAACTGCCAGAATTTTCAACAGAAAAATTCCCAAAATTAAATAAAGAATTTACTCTAGATAAAGATATTCTAGATAATATTAATAAACAGTTAAAAATAACTGAAACCAAACTAGCTAGTAAAGCAAGTTCTAGTAATACAGATTTAGGTGATAACATCACACCTAGCATAGAAAATTTAGAAGAAAAGCTAAAGAAAAGGCTAAATGAAATAAATAGAAACCAGAACAAACCAACATCTGGAAATGTAACAACAATATCCCAAACTCCTAAAGAAGTTCAAAGGATAACCACTACTAGACATCCTGTAAAAAAGAATTATTATAAAAGGCCATCTTTCCCAGATGTCCAATTTGAAGAAGATGTCTATCTAACTGGAGTATCTCACAATGGATCAGACATAAGTGAATGGAATATAGATGGTTTAGCAGAAAGCCAAATCTATAAAAAATTACATGAAATGGGTATTGCTATTACAGCATACAAAGCTAGGAATGCTGGAGATAGACATGCAAAGAACCTTAATCATTTCTGGTTTCACAGGAACATTAAAAAATTGGTGGGATAATTATCTTACTGAAATTAATAGAGCCCAAATTTTAGGAGCTATATCAATAGAGACTACCTTAAAAATGGAAGGTAGCATGCAAACAGCTGTTGATGAAGCAAAAGAAGATACTTCAGCAACATTAATCTATAGTATTGCTAAACACTTTATTGGAGAACCAAAACTCTTCCAAGACAGGAGTTTAGAATTATTAAACAATCTTAGATGCCCGAAATTAGATGATTTCAGATGGTACAAAGATATGTTTTTAGAAACGGTTATGATAAGAGAAGACTGCGGTAATGATTTCTGGAAAGAAAGATTTCTTAGCGGTTTACCAACTTTGTTTGCTGAAAAAGTTAGAACAAAAATTAAAGATAGATTTAATGGAAGAATTCCTTATGAGAATCTTACTTATGGAGATATAATTAGTTTTATTAATGTGACAGGACTTGATCTATGCACAGATTTAAAACTAAAACAATCTCTTAAAAAAGATCAGTATCAATCTCGAAAGGATTTAGGAAGTTTTTGTCAAGACTTTGCTATTTGAGAAAATATCTGCCCCTTCCAAAAAATCGAGTAAAATGATAAGAGGGTCTAGTTCTTCAAAACATAGGAGAAAGAAAGATCCAGAAAAATCTTATAAAAAGAAAAGATTTAAAAGAACACCAAAAAAGGATTTAGGTGACAAATGCTGGACATGTGGCAAAAAAGGCCATAGATCTAGTGAATGTAGGGTCAACATTAAAAAGAAAAAGAAAATAAATCTTTTAGATGTTGATGAAAAAGTTAAGAATGAATTATATTCAATTCTTGAAGAAAATGATAATTCTTCATCTTCTCCAGAAGAAGATAGTGATATTGAATTTACTACAGACGATAGTTCTGCAAATAATTCTTCGGAAGAAGAGTGTGATTGCACAGGAACTATATGTACTTGTGGGCAAAATTCAATAAAAGTAATCACTAAGGAATCAAAGAATTTCTTTTTGATTTAATTAATCATATTAATGATGAAGATTTACAGATAGAATTAATTTCGGTGAAAACGAAATTAAAGATATTAAAACAAGGCTTAATAAAGTTGAAATGGATTACATTACTGATCAAACCATATCTCAGACAAGAAAAGAATCTCTTGCAGAAGATAAAGAAAATAATGTTTCAGATAATTCATCACAAGAATCCAAAGATAATGAAACATTGGATCACAATGATATTATCGAAACAAATAATACAGAAACATATGGTGGAGTACGAATGATTAAAGCTCAAAGTTGGCATATCTTTGTCACTTTAAGAGTAGGAAATATCGTACTCAATAAATTAGCATTAGTAGATTCCGGAGCAGATAAAAACTGCATCATGGAAGGATTAATACCTACTAAGTACTTAGACAAAAGTACTGCTAAATTATACTCAGCTACAGGTGAAAAGCTAAAAATCAATTATAAGCTTTCAAAAGGCCCCATCTGTAATGATGGAATTTGTTTTATAAATGAATTTGTAGTTACTAGAGATATAAATGAAGCAATTATCCTAGGAACTCCATTTATAACACAAAGCAAGAAAAGTGGCAGACAAACTTTACAAAAGCAGTCGTCCAACTTTTCAAAAAGAAGGCAGACAACTTTATAAAAGTAGCCGCCCCAACTTTTCAAAAGAAGAATGGCATCTTTAAAGATAGCCGTCCAAGTGTAAACATCTTAGAATGTTAATCATTTCTCGAGGCCTATATAAGGCTCTCAAGTTGTAATAAGAAAGGCATTCGAAAAAACCCCCACTTCGAAATAGCCTTCTCCTCCTCTCTCTCCCTAATGCAAATTTCCCTTTTAAAGCTTTCAATGTTTGAATAAAAGCTTCAAGCTTTTGTAAGTATTTTCTTTATATTTTATTTTCCGCACTTTATTTTATGTTTTATTAGCCATCGTAAAAGATCGTTAAAATTATGTCTCAGCACCCCAGGCTTTGTTGATTCTCAGCATCTTAATCATGTTTGTCGCCTAAGAAAAGCTCTCTATGGTTTGAAACAAGCTCCTCGTGCTTGGTTTATGAAATTGAAAAACTTTCTGGTGCAGCAAGAGTTTCAGAGTTGTTATACTGACTCATCCCTATTTGTTCGCAATCGTGACTCTTCTATTACCTACCTTCTCGTCTACGTGGATGATATCATTCTTACAGGTAATGACTCTAATTTTATCTCCACCTTCACAGCCACTTTGGACTCTGTTTTCTCCCTTAAGGACTTGGGCAATCTGAGTTTTTTTCTTGGGATTGAAGTACTGCATCACAATGGTTCTTTGCTACTGTCTCAATCTTCATACATCAAGGATCTCCTCCACCATAGCCACCTCCAAGATGCTAAAGCACTACAAACCCCTGCGGACTCCACTGCCATACTCACACGTGATGGACCGCCTGCTCCGGATGCTACTTTATATCGTAGTATTGTTGGTGCTCTGCAATACACCACCATTACTCGTCCGGATACCTTTAGTGCTGTTAATCGGGTTTGTCAGTTTATGCACGATCCTCGGCTATCTCACTGGTCAGCAGTTAAACGCATTTTGCGCTACCTTGGGTACTTTGCATCTTGGTCTCCAATTTTTTCCATCCTCAGATCAAGTCTATTCGAGCTTATTCTGATGCGGGATGGGTTGCTGACGTCCTGAGGGGGTAATCTTGTGAGCTGGTCTTCTCGTAAGCAAACTGTTGTGGCTCGCTCCAGCACCGAGGCAGAGTACAGAGCAGTTGCCTTCACCACGGCCGAAGTCGCCTGGCTCAAGAATCTGTTATTGCAACAAGCCACCCGTGCTCCTCTGTGATAATCTAAGTGCACTTTACATGTGTACCAATCCAGTTTTTCACAATTGATCCAAATATTTTGAGATTGATTATCATTTTGTTCATGAGAAGGTTGCGCGCGGCTTATTGTCTATTTGTTATGTTCCGACCCAAGATCAATATGCGGATATCTTCACAAAGGCACTTGGCTCATCTCTTTTTATTCATTTCCGCGACAAGCTCAATGTTCGTACACTACCGTTGAGCTTGACGGGGCATATTAAGGGTAAACAACTGTAATCTTATCACCATATTTTGAATTATCTTTTGAATATTAGTTAGCTAGTGTTTAGGAGATTTATTCTCATATAAAAGTGATCTAATGAAATTCAAACCTGATGTAAATACTATATATACGTGAATAGCAAATACTCTCAGTTCAACGAGAGTCATTATCAAAGTCTCCTTCTTTAAGTTTCAGCAAATGTTTTATGTCAATAAAATGATTGTACCTGAAGCAGCGTTTTCCACTTTCCGGATTTACATCTTGTGCAATTCATAAAAATAGTCCAATAGAGAAATAAAAGATTAATGCCTTTTTTAAGAACTCTATCTTTCATTCTTAATTTCAATTGTATTAACTTAGAAATCTTTTGAAGTGCTTTCAAATATTTAGAAAAAATTCAACTTAAAGTTTTCTTCATATAATAGGGTGTGTTCGGTACGAAGGAAAATATTTTCCAGAAAATGTTTTTCAATTTTCTCATGATCGTTTGGTCTAAAATTTTGAAAAATATTTTCTTTAGGAAAACAAGTTCCTCAAAAATGGAGAAAATGACTTCCCTAATAAAAGTAGGGAAAACAAGTCTCACAAGTGGCATTCCACCAACCACCCCACCACCACCCAACCCACCCCCAAGCACCAAACCCTAACCGCCCCCATCACCCCCCCCCCCCCAAACCCCACCGAAAAAAATTAATTTTTTTTTTTGGTTTTCTACACCCCACACCCCACCACCACCCAATCCGCCCCGCCCTCCCAACCCCACGGAAAAAAAAATGGTTTTCTACACCGCCCCGACCCAACACCCCTATAAAAAAAAAAAAAAAATTGTTTAACAAAAAAAAGGATTTTTTTTTTTGGTTTTTTACACCCCCCCACACCCGGCCAACACCCCACCACCCCTCCAAAACAATTTAATTTTTCTTTAAAAAAAGTCTTGAAAAGTTTTTTTTTTTTTTTTTTTTTTTTGGGTTTTCTACACCACCCCTGCACCCCTACCCCTTCCCGAATTTTCTACTTCATATATTTAATTTTACCTTTTTAAAAAATTTATAAAAATGGAAAGTTTGCGTGGTTAAATTTGGTGTGGGTTGAGTGGTGAATTGTAGTTGGGGGTTGGGGCAAGTGGGGTGGTGGTTGCGGATGGTGATGAGGGGTGGCGGGTGGGGGTAGTGAGTGATGGTGTGGGGTAGAGGTGAGTGAAGATGAAGTGCGCTCGAGAGTAGTGGTTGGGTGGGGTTGGGATTTGGTGGGGGGAGGGTGGGTGCTTGGGGTGGGTGGTGGGGGGGTGTGGTGTGGGGTGGTGGGGTTGGTGGGGCTTGGGTGGGTATTTTCCGAAAAAATATTTTCTACCAACCAACCGAACATGAGAAAATAAGTAAGAAATTCACTTATTTTTCACTACCCAACCGAACATGAGAAAATAAGTAGAAATTCACTTATTTTTCAAGAACACATTTTTCAGGAAAACATTTTCCTCAATACCAAACACACCCACAGTTTCTTCATTTTCTCAAGAAGATAACTTATTCATTTACTTCACTTTTTAAAAGAAAACAGATAAAATTTTGTTTAGAAAGATGCCAAAGTCATTCGCATATTATATGATATAATATTCGTGTACCTGATAAAAAAAAATGATATAATATTCGTGTAATCCTAAAATTAGAACGAAGTAGCAAAAAAAAAATGGAATTAACAAACTGACATTTGAAGGAATATGGGCTTTAGTCTATTCATATAGAAGAGTATCATGATATTTTTAGTTGCCCAACAACAACAATAACATACCCAGTGAAATCCCACGATGTGGGGTCTGGGGAGGGTAAAGTGTACGCAGACCTTACCCCCATCTCCGAAGATAGAGAGGCTATTTCCGAAAGACCCTTGGCTCAAGAGAAAACATGACGAGAAAAAGTTAGACAAGCACAAACAGTACAAAATCAAAACGGAAATGAAACTAACGAAAGCGACAAAAGCCATGATAAAGCAGTATGAGAAAAAGAAGCAGTAGCTAGCACAGATAAATATGATAACTGTGATACAAGAAATGACTAATATTTGCAAGAATCAAAGGACAAGAAAATGAAGATCGAAACTGCGACTACTAGTACGACGGGATACGAGGGCCTACTTACTAGCCTTCTACCCTAATCTGAGTCCTCCATAGCCTCCTATCTAAGGTCATGTCCTCGGTAAGCTGGAACTGCGCCATGTCCTGTCTAAGCACCTCTCCCCAATACTTCTTCGGCCTACCTCTACCTCTTCTGAAACTGTCCATAGCTAACCTCTCACACCTCCGCACTGGAGCATTTGTGTCTCTCCTCTTCACATGCCCAAACCATCTCAGCCGCGCTTCCCGCATCTTGTCCTCCACCGATGCCACTCCCACCTTATCGCGGATATCTTCATTCCTAATCCTATCTCGCCTGGTGTGCCCACACATCCATCACAACATTCTCATTTCCGTGACTTTCATCTTTTGAACGTGTGAGTTCTTGACTGCCCAGCACTCCACCCCGTACAACAAAATCGGCCTCACTACCACTTTGTAGAACTTGCCTTTAGGCTTTGGTGGCACCTTCTTATCACACAGCACTCTTGAAGCGAGCCTCCATTTTATCCAACCTGCGCCAATACGATGTGTGACATCATCGTCAATATCCCCATCTCCTTGCACAATAGACCCAAGATACTTGAAACTCCCTTTCTTTTGGATAGACTGGGTTCCAAGCCTCACTTCCACGCCAGCCTCATGTGTCACGTCACTGAACTTGCACTCCATGTACTCTGTCTTGGTCCTACTCAACTTAAATCCTTTAGACTCTAGAGTTTGTCTTCAAACCTCCAGCTTAGCATTCACTCCGTTGCGGGTCTCGTTAATTAGTATTATGTCATCCGCGAATAACATGCACCATGGCACCTCACCTTGAATTTGCCGCGTCAAACCATCCATCACCAAGGCAAATAAAAATGGGCTAAGAGCTGATCCCTGATGCAACCCCATCTCCACTGGGAAGTGTTCCGAGTCTCCTCCCACTGCCCTTACCCTGGTCTTGGCTCCCTCATACATGTCCTTGATCGCCCTAATGTACGCCACAGGTACACCTCTAACCTCCAAGCATCTCCATAAAACCTCTCTTGGTACCTTGTCGTAAGCCTTTTCTATGTCGATGAAAACCATGTGTAAGTCTTTCCTTCTTTCCCTATACTGCTCCACCAGTGTCCTCACAAGATGAATGGCTTCTGTAGTCGAGCGCCCCGGCATGAAGCCGAACTGGTTCTCTGAAATGGACACGCTTCTCCTCACCCTCATCTCCACCACCCTTTCCCACACTTTTACAAAGGTGACTTAGCAGCTTGATACCTCTATAGTTGTTGCAATTTTGAATGTCGCCCTTGTTCTTGTACAAAGGAACCATCGTACACCACCTCCATTCCTCGGGCATCTTTGTCGTCTTAAAAATGACATTAAACAACCCAGTCAGCCACTCCAAACCTTCCCTGCCTGCACTCTTCCAAAACTCTCCAGGGATCTCGTCAGGCCCGATCACTCTTCCTCTATGCATTCTATGAACAAAGACCCTTAACCTCATCTACCTTTATACTCCTACAATACCCAAAATCGCGACGTCTCTCGGAGTACTCCAAATCTCCCAACACAATGTCTCTGTCACCTTCCTCGTTCAAGAGTTCATGGAAGTATGACTGCCATCTCCGTCTAATGAGAGCATCCTCCACCAATACTTTGCCATCCTCGTCCTTAACGCACTTTACTTGATCCAGATCCCGTGCCTTTCTCTCCCTTACCTTGGCTAGCCTGAACAACTTCTTATCCCCGCCTTTGTCCTCTAGTTCTGCATATAGGCGTTCAAAAGCTGCCGTTTTTGCCGCCGAAACTGCCAACTTCGCTTCCTTTCTCGCAATCTTATACCTTTCCCTATTCGTCCGCTTCTCCTCATCATCTTTGCTATCTACCAACTTCGCGTACGCCACCTTCTTTGCTTCCACCTTCCCTTGGACTTCTCCATTCCACCACCAGTCCCCTCGGTGCCCACCAAGACGACCTCTCGAGACCCCCAGCACATCTCTAGCTGCTTCCGTAATGCAGTTGGCCGTCCTATCCCACATACTGTTCGCGTCCCCCCTACTCTCCCAAGCCCCCATAGTGCAGTTGGCCATCCTAATGCAGTTGCCCAAAATGCATAAAAGCTTAGTCAAGTTGCGGGTTGGGTGATAACCCGTTATTTAGGCCATCTTAACCGCCCATCATAACCAAGGTAAACTTTGGATAGGTCAATAACCGGGTCAATAACCCCCCTATTTATTTATTCAACCCATTTTAACCAACACAAATTTAGCCCAACCAGCCCCTTTGCCACCCCCTTCATATTCTCCATTGATTTCCCCGTGGAAGAATAGAATATAATACAGCTCCAAACTTCTCCCTCACCCCCCCTGGTATTTCTGGAAAGTGATGCCCACATAAAGCAAAATTTGCAATTAGAAAAGGTACAGGAGAAGACAAACCTTTCTCATGACAGATATAAAATCATTGTTCACGATGCCAGCCTGCAAGTGAGCAGTATATTTTTAGGTATGAGCTTGGCAAAATATATTGATCATCAGAAAGCACACGATTTCCTGACCAAGCAGTAAAAAAGAGGAGTCTTACAGTTTCATTATTCATTGCTAAGCAACATACAACAATATCAGCTCTGCTTGCAAACTTCAAGATATCAGCATGGTTTCCCCTCTCATCAACCAGGTCATTATAGCTGCCATTCTCAACAGACGGTGCTGCAAACATAGGATACGCTGTTCTTATAAATATTTTAGAAATAAATGTAAGTCGCTAGGTTTTCTTACCCTCGGATTTGCTTGAGTCCTGTGCAAGCCTGCCCCAACTCCTTTTGGTAGCAAGTATTTTCACGTCAAATGGACGTAGACGCTTTGCCAAATGTATCCCGATATTTCCATACCCCATGATAAACACCTATATGATAATGCAGAAAATATCTAAGACACTACAAAAGTGCAATTCTTGCACAAGTTTGATGGTTTGTAAATTCATCTAGTCATCAACAATATTCAACCTTGCGACAATGCCATTTAAGTCTTTTGATTTGTGCTAATACCTAAAGAATTAAGCCAATTTCTCCATCTATTAGAACTTTTCCACTTGGTGGTAGCAAACTTGAATGTGCACTGTGACTTTAACCCCATAAGAAGAATAAAGGTGAAGTTGGGATTAGATAGGATTATGGTACCTAAAATGCAAACAATTCAGATATATAGTCCACACTCTTCCTGGAAAAATGACATGATAGATGGAGTAAGCAACCCATAACGGTAATGTCCCACCTAGCTTGTGCGCACCTCGACTAATTCCACGGGGTACCTGCTATCTCCCACCAGCACAAGTACCAAGTAACTCTGTCCACCAAGGCTTGGATAGATGGAAAGAAATCATCTAGTATGTTTGCCTCCGCAGGTATTTGAACCTGAGATCTCATGATTCTCAACCCACTCCATTGACCATTAGGCCACATCCTTGGGTACTAAAGTGTTGTTAATAATTAAAACACCTATTATCATTTTTCCCCAAGTACCCAATTTGTAGATAATTGTATCCTAAATAAGGATACCTGTATGCAATAAAATGAAAAATAGAACAAAATCAGATACCATATAGGTACTTAATCCTAAGAGTATACTTGGCCATTTTGTGCCAGTACCGCACCAACTATTATACACAATTTTAATATTTACATCCCCACTACAAACAGTTACACATATACACACCATTCACCTTAACAATTTAGGTAACTGACAAGTGAACATGTTTGAATGAAGCATCTGTAGCTCAGCCAATTCAAATTAGTTGATCCTAACTACCGTACCTTTCATTTAATTCAAAAGTTTTCCGCACTTTATATCTTGCAACAATATAAGAAACAAAACCAACAAGTAGAGAGATGAGAAAGGGAACAAAGATATATCTTGAGCACTACAAAATGAGATAACAGATAAATAGGAGGAAACAAAAAGTGAAACTCACTGTTTTGCCTTGAAGGTTGTCACCAATTGGCTCCCCTAGCTTTTTCTGCTCCACAGATATTTTCAATTGATGCTGCAGCATTTGGGGAATGCCAGGTTAAAAAGGAAAACCAAGTAGCTTACATGAGAACAAAAGATACTCCGTAGTATTCCTACACATTCAGCTATTGTATATACTTTCACTTCTAGAACCAGAAACATGAAGTAGCAAGCAGAATTAAGTACTTGCACCCCTCTTTTTTTGACCACTCAGTTCAAATCACTTTAGATTTCATTCAGATTCTAGGTTGTCTTACCCATTCCAGTGAGGTCATTCACATTAGAGATATAAACAAGTTTCCTACTAAGAACAGATCACAGACCAAGCTGCAACTAATTACTCTTACAAAATGGTGATTCATATTCCCAATCTATCAACTTTATGAAGAAAGTATAATCTGTTCACCATGCTATCCTCAAAGAGTTAAGAAGACGTAAATCTTGTATTTATAAGCTTCCAGTAAACCAACTTGCTTACGGAGGAGGCCCAAGATGAGATATATGGCCATTTCAGCACATGAAGCAGCATTTCCAGTTGCACCACCTGGAATTCTGGCGACCTTAATGCCATGCTTTGTGGCAGCATTAATATCAACACCTTTATAAAACAACATTGCAAAGTATTTAGGCAATTTCGCAATTGGAACTATAAAACGACTTATTGGCAATGAATCCAGCTACCAGAGAAATAATATCAAGATAAAAGAGACTGAAACAAAACAAAAGGCCAAAGACAAATAGACAAACTGAAAAAGAAAATCAATTCACCTTCTAGCCCAACTCCAAATTGCATTATGAGCTTCATGCTCTTTGCACGAGAGAGGACATCAGAGTTCATGCGGAAGTTTTTTACCACACAAATTTCATAGTCACCAATCACAGCAGGCACACTTTCAAGTGGAACATCATCAACCTACAAAGGAGGCATATATGATATAACATTCAAGATTAGATTATCACTTGTAATTAGGACCCTTTTAAGAAGATATTGCAAGGAGGTATTGTCAGATACCACTCAAAGAATTGAAGAGAAGATTTAAAGAGCTTTCGATTTTTGTTTAAGCTAATTTAAGCTGTAAGTTTGACAATAACTGCAAATCAAATCTTGAAATGGTAAAGAAGATTAAAAAGTTAAATTTTAAAGTTGCAAGTTTATAGTTAGGTAGCATGTTTACCACGCACAAAGTGTGCACGAATATAATTAGCAGCTCTTAGTAAACTCAATAACTAATAAACAGACCTCTAATCAAATGTTGTTTCTCTGGTTTTGTTTTTCTTTATTTAATTTGATAATTGAGAAGTAGTTTTATTAGTAGAGCATTGTAGATGTATTATATAATATATACAGCCATTACTCTATTTGATAAGTGTACGTACAGGCGTTCACTAAACATCTCAAAAATGAAGCCAATTACTATGCAAACTGGCATATGCTTGTCACCAAAAAAATACAAATGAAATAAGAATGAATACTCAAGCTTGAACAAGTGAATTTTTTATTCTCTCTAAAGTTGTAAATCATTCTTTCCAAACTGTCCAAGTATTAAACAGGTGAGTTTCTTCCATATGTGAACTCCTCGCTCCCATGCTTCTAGACAGTAGTGTTTCTTGACCCTCTATCCTTTCCCGTTGGTCTTGTGTAGGCACTTTAAGTTAAAAACATAGAGATTTTTATTTTCCTTGAAGTTGTGACCTAGTATCGTATGTAACAGCATTCTGTTGTGGCTCAAGTTCCTTTGTTCATTGTCAAAATTTTCCACCCTTTATATATGATTGAACAACTTTGAAATTAAGTCTCGTGCAAAGAAGAAATAAGTAAAAGCAAGAAAGTAACACCTGAACAAATGGATAGCCTTGCAAATATTCTCTTGTATAATTGTGAGAAGCAGGAAAGTGAGGCCCACAAAAAAGAACACGTGTAACATGACTGCTACTATTATCACCCATTTTCTGAACTTTTGCACCTAAATGAATAGGAAAATACAAATACAGACATCAGTGCATACCCTTAGTACATGTTAGAGTGAGAATTATATAAATTGTTTGAGAAAACACATTATCATTCTCCAAGCTCTGGCTGGGATGTGGGCAAAAAGGAGAGGGTAAAAATCCCCTCAAGGCATGTACTGATATACGAGAGAATGGAGACAGAAGGTGATCAAATCATATGTTTGACCACAGAGCAAAGACTGAGATCAAATCATAAAATTCACAGCCATAGCTTCAATCTGTGTATGAATTAAAAAAAAGGTTACATCAACGTTCCATAGCCTCTAGAGGGTAAGGTCTATGTACACACTACCCTCCCCAAACCCCAATGTGGGATTACGCTAGGTATGTTGTTGTTGTTGTTGTAACGTGCCATAGACTCAATTGTTTGCTAGGTTAATGTTTCACCTCTCTCATCATTTTTTCAATGTTATGACATTTCCCCGCATTTATACATCCTGGTCTATATGAATATGTAGCAGCCAACATAGTAATTGCAGTAAAACTAGTAAGACATTGTAGTACGTTCTTCAATCACAATTTTACAGGTAAGAGAATATTGTATATTAAATGAGGACCAGAAATCCAAGGAGACAAGATTTCTCAATGAACAAATGACTAAACAAAAATCAAGCCCTTTAGTACATTTGAAAATTAGACAGTAAGCCACGAATAAATCCTTTTATTTTGCATTCTGTCTTTATAATACATCTCCCAACAAAATGACACATCTCCAAGATCTACAGACTCCCTTCCATTACGAACTAAAAATGAAAGTGTAGTACGTGTTTGGCCATATATCCCAAGTTGTGTTAGGTTATACTTTATGCAAAGGAGAGAAGAGAGTACTTTATATGAAATTTATAAAGATGGAGTTGGAAGATAGGTGGTTGGACTTAGAAATTTGATAACCAAACACTGATTTTGAAATAAACATAATTCTGATTGACAAGACTCGCAGCGGAGTTAATGGTAGGCTGGAGGTTTGGAGAGATACTCAGGAGTCTAAAGGGTTCAGGTTGAGTAGGAAAAAGACAGCATACTTGGAGAGCAAGTTCAATAGCATAACACATGAGGTTGGTGTGGAAGTGAGGCTTGGTGCTCGGGCCATTCAAAAGAAAGGAAATTTCAATTATCTTGGGCCTATTATCCAAGGAAATAGAGAATTAACAATGATATCACACATCGTATTGGCGTATTGGTGTAGGGTCGATGAAATGGAGGCTCGCATCCGGAGTCTTGTGTGATAAGCAGGTGCCACCAAAACTTAAAGGCAAGTTTTACAGAGTGGTGGCTAGACCAACCATTTTGTATGGGGCGAAGTGTTGACCAGTCAAGAACTCTCATGTTCTATAGATGAAAGTTGCGGAAATGAGGATGCTGCATTGGATGTGTGGGCATACTAGGAGAGATAGAATTAAAAATGAAGATATCTGGGACAAGGTGGGATTCGCCTTTGTAGGATAGATAAGATGCGGGAAGTGCGGCTGAGATGGTTCATACATGTGCAGAGGAGAGGAGATGGATGGATGCCCAGTGCGGAGGTGTGAGAGGTTGACTATGGACGGTTTTAGGAGAGGTTGAGGTAGGCCAAAAAAGTATTGTGGAGAGGTGATTAGACAGGACATGGGACAGGTCTAGCTTACCGAATGCATGAACTTAGATAGGAGCGTATGGAGGATAAGGATTAGGTTAGAAGGTTAGTAGGTAGTTGAACTAGTAGTCATAGTATTATTCTTGCAGTTTCTTGTCATTCGATTTCTGCTACTATCTGTTGTTTCTTATACTTCGATTATCGTATTAATTTGTGGTAGTTACAACTCCTTTTTTTTCCAGATATCTTTATAATGCTTTTTATTGTATTTTGTCATGACTTTTTATACTGCTTTATATTGCTTGTTCTTGTGCCGAGGGTCTCTACCCCCAACTCAAGATAGGGGTAAGATCTGCATACACTCTACCCTCCTCAGACCCACTTTGTGATACTTCACTGGGTATGTTGTACTGATTTTGAAATAAAGTGAAAAATTGTCATGGCCAAACGACTCCTTAATCATTAAAAACCACCAAACATAGAGCAGAAACCATTTGAACGGAAAATGAATTTGAGTATTGTGGAAATAGGGATATACCTAGGGAAGAGAAGCAGTGTTGCTGTTGCTGTTGCTTGGAAGTGAGCAGTGCTTTAGTCTTACAAAGCCACGTCAATGCAGAAAAGGTGGTCTTACGGTACATCTATGGCAATTTGTCCTCAATTAATAACCATCTGCATCTACCTAACCACGTTTTGTCAGACTAACAGGAGAAATTAAGAAAATGCAATTAGGTTGATTGTGAGACGCCTAGGTCTCAAATAGTAGTACAAGGAGACCACGTGATAGGTACTTCTGGCTTCATGGTTGGTACTTGGTACTAAAGGTGGCAACCGGTTCCAACCGGAACCGGTTAAGGAACCGGCCGGTTCCGGTTAAAAAACCGGAACCGCTTAATTCCGGTTTAACCGTTCCGGTTAAACGGTTTTAAACTCAAACCGGAACCGGTCCGGTTTGGAGTGGTTAAAATCTATTTTTTTTTTGTTTTTTGTATTATATATATATATATATATTATAGTATTTATTAGTATATTGTAGCTATATTTACATATGTTATACAAGTTTATAATTAAAGTTTAAATATTTACTTGACTAACGGACTAACTAATAAGTAATACAGAATAGTGCTTTTCGTATACATATATATGTATAACTTATATATACTTATATATATATATATATATGTATAACTTAATATATATACTATATATACTTATATATATGTACTATATACTATATATATATTATATATATATATATATATATATATATATATATATATATATATATATATATATGTATGTATAACTTAATATATATACTTTTATATATGTACTATATACTATATATACTTATCTATATGTATAACTTAATATATATACTATATATACTTATATACTATATATACTTAATATATATACTATATATACTTAATATATATGTACTATATATACTTATATATATGTATAACTTAATATATATATATATATACACTATATATTATATATACTATATATACTATATATACACTATATACTATATATACTATATATATGTGTATAACTTAATATATATACTATATATACTTATATACATGTACTATATACTATATATACTTACTTATATACTTATATGTATATATATATACTATATACTATATATACTTATATATATACTATATATACATATCTACTATATATACTATATATACTTATATATATACTATATATACATATCTACATATCTACTATATATACTATATAAACTTAATATATATACTATATATATTTATATACTATATATACTTATATATGTGTATAACTTAATATATATACTATATATACTTATATATATGTACTATATACTATATATACTTACTTATATACTAATATGTATATATATATACTATATACTATATATACTTATATATATACTATATATACATATCTACTATATATACTATATATACTTATATATATACTATATATACATATCTACTATATATACTATATATACTTAATATATATATACTATATGTATTTATATACTATATATACTTATATATGTGTATAACTTAATATATATACTATATATACTTATATATATGTACTATATACTATATATACTTACTTATATACTTATATGTATATATATGTACTATATACTATATATACTTATATATATACTATATATACATGTCTACTATATATACTTATATATATACTATATATACATATCTACTATATATACTATATATACTTAATATATATACTATATATATTTATATACTATATATACTTTCATTTTTTATTTTTTTTAATTTTTACCGGTTTAACCGGTCCGGTTCCGGTTTTACCGGTTCCGGTTTCCAAAAAATCGGAACCGGACCGGTAAACAAAAACACGGTTAACCGGAACCGGTTAACCGGTTCTACCGGTTCCGGTTCCGGTTTAACCGGTCCGGTTACCGGTTAAAACCGGTTACGCCGAACCGGTTGCCACCTTTACTTGGTACATCCTTCTTCATTTTAGTCTGGCTGACAGGAAATTTTTGTCCACGAGGCATAACCAATAAAAAGTGTGAATGTGCATTCTACTTTTTTGACACATGAATTGTGGGCCCTATCTTTAGAACACCTGAAAACAAAAGATGATAAAATAGTGGACAATACTGAAGAAATGAAGAAAATGACATTTTCCTCCTTAATGAGTTACTCCTTCGTCTCAGTGTATGTAACATTCTTTTCATTTTAGTCGGATCCAAAAAGAATATCCTTTCTCTTTAATAAGTTTTAAAAAAAATGAATCTTTCTATATTTAGTAGCAATTCAACTTTAAATTTATCCTTTTATAAATAATAAAATGGTTCTAGCTACAAAAAATTTCTACAATGTGTTTTGAACCAGAGTACTTCGTTGATCACATCTCACCCATGCAAAGATACCCTAGCAAAGACACACCATTAGTGATCAATTTCTTTCTCAAAGAGACACCAAAGTCTATTCTCAATGACAGGAAACTCTCTACTCTATATGTAATCAATTTGTCAACTTTTTTTCTATCATTGTTTGGATTTGTGCAATCACCTTCTTTTGCTGAGGTTTCAAATTTTGAAAAAATGAGAAGTTGCTCATCAATGAACCGAGAGTGAGCACAATTGAAAGGCAAAAATAGGGAGGAGAGGGCTCTGGCGGTGACTATAGGCTACTATTGAAGCAGCTGATGCAGTCGGAGCTTTTACGAGGAGTTCGATCTCGTGCATTCATTGATGCTCGACGGATCATACCAGGAATTGGATAGTAGAGAGAGGAAATGTAAAGCCCTACTAAAATCCCGTAACGAATTTAGTAAAAATATTTAGGGCCTGTTTGAAAAGCCACCCAGGTAATTGGAATTGGGTGTAATTACTAATTACACAGTTTGGTCGGTTTGTTTGATCAAGTAATTACTTGGTTATGTGAGAATTGGGTGTAATTACACTCTTTAATTCTCGTGGGCGGGGCGGTGGGGGGTTGAGTCGTAATTACAAGGTTACTTTTTAATTTAAATCGTCTTTTTAATTATTTTCATTTATAAAATAGATTTTTCTTTTTATATTATGTATCTTTCATTTCCTTTCTTCTCATTACCAACCTTTACTTCTTGTGATTCCATGTAATTACTCGTAATTTTTTATTTTTTTTAGTTTATTCATCTAGCATAACTGTGTTATTATTCTAATATTTGAAACTACAACTTTTAATGTTAGAAAAAATGAGTCAATTAACAAACTTGGCATATCATAATGATGTTATTAAAGTAGAATTTCATTGTAAATGAAGTTATAGACTTATATTTTCACTTTATTTTGAATTATATTTACTTAAGTTACGTTAGAACTTACTTATATAATGTTGGAATTTGACATAAGAGTATTATGTTAAACCTTTTCTTTTTTGAATTTTGAATTTAGGTTATATTCTCAATTTTAATTTACTTGCTTTAGTACTATTGACTTGTTATTTCACATTGCATGTTGTTTATTTTTCACTTACGGTTGGTAGATTTTTTTTTTTTGGGTCAAATTTTTTAACAATGTTATGCAATTATATTTATAATTTTTTTTTCAAACATCCAATACATGATGTTCTCACAAAGTTCTGCTTTTAATGTATATAATTAATTAAAATTAAAATATTATTAATTTAAAAAATATTAATCAATTGTTTTTTACAATATCAGTTACAAATATATGATTATTAATTAATATATTTTCAAGAAACAATATGTTGTTAATTAACTAATTTAATGTCATTTATAAAGGCTCATATTTTCAAATATTAATTTTTAATTTTTGATAATTAAATTTTATTGTTAAATTAAACTAATTGTGTAATTACACTTGTGCAACCAAACTGTACACTTGTAATTACACTGTAATTATGTGATGACAAACAAACAGGTCATTGTAATTACACTACTGTGTAATTACTAGGTTGTGTAATTACACCAATTCCAATAACCAGGTGGTTTTCCAAATAAATCCTTAGTAGATGCAAGCCTAACTTTTGAACCAAACTAGTATTTCCTTTGTCTCAATTTATGTGATATAGTTTAACTAGGCACGGAGTTTTAGAAAGAAATGAAGACTTTTGAAACTTGTTGGGTGTGTTAGGTATGACAGAAATTATTTTCCAAGAATATTTTTTTCTGGAAAATAAGTGGTTTTCCTACTCATTTTCTTGTGTCGATATTCAAGTTGGAAAATGTCATTTAAGAAAGCATTTGCATATATTCAAAGCAAAAAAAATTATGATTTTTTTGAATTTGGAGTGAAACTTTTGATGGTGAGGAGTATTGGGTGGCGGGGGGGGGTTGGGGGGGGGGGAAGGTAGTGTGGTGTAAGAGACTTTTTTTTTTCATTTCTTATATTTTTTTAATAAAAGTAAAATATAATATAAAAAGAAAATTCGGAGGGGTAGTGGTGGAAGGTTTGGGGTGGGGTGTGAGTGAAGGCGGGGTTGGGTTTATAGGTATGGGGGTGGGTTGGGGAATGCGTTGGTGTGTTTTTATTAATCTAGAAAATGTTATCCCTCAAATTTTAATGGAAAATATTTTCTCCTATTTTGAGGATAACATTTTTCACAGGAAAACATTTTCCAAGATCTTAAGTCTGAACCTAACAGGAGAAAATATGAAAATATTTCCCATCATACCAAGCACACCCGTTATCTAAAAGAAGTCTTAGATATTTGTGTGACTGCAAATCATTTCATTAAGGGTCCGTTATCAATAAGAAGCCGCAAATTATTTCACTAGGGGTAAAAGGGGTAAAAAGGGACGTTTAGTTATTCACCATCTGATAATGTCGTGAAATTAATACAACATCTTATAACCTAAAAAATTTCACTACTTAAGTCACAAAGTTTATGAGAAACGAAATGCTTGTATTGGAAGCATCCGATTGGAAATTGTCTTTGAAGTTCACAAATAGCATTTGAGTGGAACAAAATTATAATTAACTCAGTATTTTTTTTTTCTCCAAAAGATTCAATCTGAAGCATTTAGGCATATATATAAGTAGAATAAAGATTTTGCTCTAACATAATCTGCTGATGTGTTCTGGAAATATTGTGCTATGGAGAGTAGTACTTTCAGCTTGCAGGATAGTACAAAAGGAAAAGAGGAGAGTTAGTTACGTGCAGGGCTCAGTTAGTTACATTCCTTTATATTTTACAGTTTAGTCCTTCATTTAAATATGGCAGAAGTGGATTAATTGCTAATTAACCCCTTTTTTATTTCTGATTTCACACTTTTAGTCCTCGGTCCTTTTGGAAATGAGAAGCACGTTATATGTATTTCCCTTTGCCGTTTGCTGAGTACGAATGAGAATGTTAGCTTATTAGTTTACTTCCTTGTAGCTAGCTTAATTTCTTCTCTTCAATTTGCTCGAATTATCTCCACTCGTATCAGTAGTATCAGAGCCTGATCCTCGCACTGTGGATTAAGCTCATCAATGGTGTCCCAAATTTCTAAAGTTCTAACTAGGTTGGATAAAATTGCTACAGAGGTGGCAACCTTTGCAGATAGACAGGGTCAGATGGAAGCAGTATAACGAGGGATCATATCGGGAATTTCACGAGTCTATTGATGGAGGTCGCAAAGCAGGGAAGGATAAGTTGCAGGTGATCCATAAGGAAGACAGTCGAGTTGTATTCACCTACTACAGGTCCTGCTTTTGGATCGTATAGACGATAAACCCAGATCTCAGATGGATCTTCATCGCAGAGTGAAGGTCAAACTCCTCCAGCTCCTTATATACCTAAGACAGCAACACCCAAACCACAATTCGAAACCCCAATCCAATTTACTAATATCCAAAATCCAGCTCCCTTTGCTTCAACCCAAAGACCTAACTCGGTTTAATTCGACCCAAACTCCTCTACACAACCCAATACCACACCAAATTCTGACATCTATGTTGTTTACAACTAGTCAATTTCAATACTCTATCTCAGCTCCACAATACCCCTATAACCAATTCCCTGCACAATTCCCAAATGTATACATGCCCAATTCCTATCCTCAACAAATGCCTTCACCACCACTAGGATATCATTCTCTAACTAAGTATTTTAAAATCAAATTTCCTAGATTTGATGGAAAGGGTTTTCGAGATTGGTGGTATAAGGTGGAACAGTTTTTTTTTTTTCATTAGATGAGGTACAACCCCACCAGAAAGTGTTTGTAGCATCCATTCACTTTGATGACTTAGCTATTCAATGGCATCGGGCTTACATGCATAGTAGGTTACATCTTCCACCCCCAAGTTGGGAGGAATATATCATGGCTTTATCAGATAGGTTTGGTAAAATATGATGATCTTATCAGTGAATTGCTAAGAATTAAACAAGCTGGTACTGTAATTGAATTCCAAGAGAACTTTGATAGAGCCATGACAAGATTGAACCTAAACCCTAATCTTGCTATTAGTGTTTTTTTAGAGGGTCTCAAACCTAAATTAGGAGATGATGTATGACTACATTGACCCTATTCTCTTCCTCAACCATGTTGCTAGACTCTAAGAATGTAGTTTCGTTAAGCAAGCAAAGGCCATGGAGAGCCCTGCTTATTCTAACACCACTTATAACAGAACTCAAACACCCATATCAGCTTATAGCCACTATAAACCAAACACTAATTTAAATACTCACCTACCAAAACCTCAAACTAACACCATTGTTCCTACGAACCCAACTAGAAAGAGGAGACTGAGTCCAGCTAAACTCAATAATAAAAAGGCTAAAGGATTGTGCTATCTATGTGATGAGAAATTCCTTCCAGGCCATGTGTGTAAAGCTAAGTCCTAATTATATCTCTTAGAGCTGGAAGAGGAAGGAAAGGCTAAATCAGAAACTGAGGACGAAATGGTATAGACTTGTGAAGTCTCAATCTATGTTGTAACTGGTCTTATGGACTATAGAACACTAAGATTGACTGGCTATTGTCATAAGATACCACTTAATATATTAATTGATACAGGATCCACTTATAATTTCCTAGATATTAAATTAGCAAGTAGGATGGGATGGGGATTAGATTCTTGTAATATGTTAGATGCCAAACTGGCAGATGGAAACATTTCCATTTCTGGTATGTGTAAAGGGTTGGAATGGGTGTCATACAAGGCTGACATGTTGGTGTTTCCCCTAGGTACTTGTGGATGGTTTTGGGGTGTCAATGGTTAAGTGAACTGGAGATATCACTTTTAATTTCAAGGAACTATGTAACATCTTGTAAATTCGAGTCGGGTATGGATGTACGAAAACCAGTATTAAGTTGATATTTTAGCCATATGAATCCATTTGGGATGAATTCGAGTGATAAACAGTCGTTTTGAAGTCAAACCAAAAAGTGAAGTTCTTAAGGCCTTCTAAATTCGTCTAAGTCTGAGACAGTCTGTACTTATGGACAGTTTCGGGTATTTGCATTAGGAATTTAAGAAAACTCAAAACATGAAAGTTGTATCCATTTAAAATATCTTTCCACGATATATTATGGAGCTCAAACGAAGCTCTTTGCTAGGAGTAGGATGTACTTAAAATAGCCCAAATGGACGGGGAAGCTAGCCGAGCGCGGCTCAAAGCAAGGTATGAGCTCTCCATAGGCCTCTCTCAGCGAGATGTCAGGTTTAAAATGTCCAGACCTATAAATAAGACCCTTGGACGATTTTATGTCATTTTTCACATTCCAGACTATGTTCTAAACCCTATTTTGGAGAGAAAGCAACCCTAAGGCCTCCCCAAATCTCTAAGGTAAGTTCTTACTCAAACCTCATTATTATTACCTCAATCTAACAAAGACTAACAATAGAAATCTCACCTATTCCATAGATTGTGAGAATTCGATTCAAGAACGGTTGAAGAGGAGAATTGTTGGAATTTCGTCGTGAGGTAAGTTCCTGAAATTCAAGTATAGTTATAGGGATTGTTTGGGGTTTATACATTGTTTATTTATCATTAGAATCCATGGGTGAATTTCATGAAAGCAAGAACACGAAATCGGCTTTGAAACCCTAGTTTTCAAAAAAGGGTATGAATTCAAGAGAAAAGTGTAAAGCTCTAATCTTTCTCATCTAATTCAATTGTAGTGTCACTGTTGAACCTCGAAAAATCCGTTTGGTGGAGATATAGCGGGAATAGAGGTATGTCTCTTTTTGAACATACTCTTTTAAAACGATTTGTGTGACTTTGGTTGTGGTTTGTGTGCATGAGGGACAAGCCCACATTAAACCTTGTTTGTACTATAATATATATACGTATTCATGATTGTTTTCCTCTCTACAGGATGATTAAAGATTCAGAAATAAAGCTTTGGTATTTGAACTCGAATTACCCTTAAGGGATGTTTAAACTTGCTATTTGGAAAGCTTGATTATCTCATGTGAAGGCTTTATAAATGAATTGTGTTGAATGTGAAACTTGTTTAAAAAAGTGAATCTGTTTTCTAAAACTGAAATGAATTGATGTATCCCTATAATGGGAAGATGAACCTAATCCATGAGGAATAATTTGGCTATCATGATATAACTTGGGATTCGGCTTCTTTGCCATGATTGATGATTCGGCTAATATGCTATGATTTGTATCTTATTTGTGTTTGTGCCTGTATGGGCAAGCTGTGCTAGTCCAGAGGACGATTAGCCGTTATGGATCCTAACGTATCGATACGAATATTGTTGTGTCAGTCCAGAGGATGATTGACCTCTGAGGTGTATAACCCGTTGCATCTATTGCTGTGCCACTCCAGAGGACGATTGACCTCCGAGGCATATAGGCCGGTGCATCTATTGATGTGGTAGTCCAGAGGACGATTAGCCTCCGTGGTTTCCTAGCCCGGAGTATCGATTGTTTGATCGCTTGTGAGTGGCTTGTTGATGATATTAGTCTCAAATGGGAAGTCTCAAATAGTAATAAATAGTATACTGAATCGGAAAAGATATATACTTGTCTTGATGGTTTTCTATTGATGATTTTGAGTTGTGCGATTGATCTTGCCTTTGGTTTCAAATTATTTTATTGGAACTGTTTTCACTTATCATTATTGTATTATTTTGTTATATTACTTATTGTCCCCGAGACACTCACTGAGTACCCAGCACTCAGGCATACCATTATTGTTTTTGATGGTATGTTAGTAACGAAGAAGAGTAGGCACAGACAGATCTCGCGAATTAGGAGTACTTGCTGCTTTCCAGATTGTTAGTGAGCTCACACCTTTGTTCGTGAGTTTTCATTAAGTCAATTATTATTTCTTAGCAGTTTAGGTTGTATTCTAAGTTAGTTTATTTTCTTAGAAGCTCCATAGATAGTTATAAACTTATGGGTAGCGTCCTGTATGTCTCTTATGGTTTATGGAGGCATGTTGCCACGTTTTAATTTAAATGTTGAATAAGACTTCCGCTAATTTTTATTTCATAAATTATGACCATGATCTTTAATTAGTTATTTATAACATCTATTAAACTATTAATGAAAGATTATTAAAAATGGACTTGACGGTTATTGATCTATAACGTTCATCCGATATTGTTCATGACATCGGATGTCGGTCACGTCTAGGGTGGGTTTTGGGGCGTGACAAACTGATAATGGAATTTGAGTACCCAAGGCTAGTTTTTCTCTTTACAAGGGATTAAGCCACAACTGCAATTGATGGATTCTGAATCTTCAAACCAGTTCAAGGGAGAATGAGATCAAATGTTCATGATTAAGGTGGTGCCAAGAGAAGGTGAGGAGACCAGTGCTGAAGGAACTCAACCTACAACACCACAAGAGTTACCAA
Organism: Lycium ferocissimum; assembly: GCF_029784015.1. Classification (NCBI taxonomy): domain Eukaryota; kingdom Viridiplantae; phylum Streptophyta; class Magnoliopsida; order Solanales; family Solanaceae; genus Lycium; species Lycium ferocissimum. Next base: position 50,299,241 of record NC_081351.1, read on the forward strand.
CTTGTTATTAGATCATGCTGATGTGTTTGAAGAGCCCAAGGAGCTGCCACCTTCCAGAGGAACTTTTGATCACCATATTCCTTTGGTTGAAGGTCAAAAAGCAGTCAACAACCAACCTTATAGGTACTCCCCAAAACAAAAAGATATTATTGAGTAGAAGGTTCAAGAATTGTTAAACCAAGGCCTAATTTAGCACAGTTGCAGTCTCTTTTCCTCACCAGTAATGCTAGTAGGCAAGAAGGATCGGACATGAAGGATTCATGTTAATTACAAGGGTTTGAATCAAATAACTATTGAGGATAAGTTTCCCATTCCACTTATTGAAGAACTGTTGGGTGAGTTGGGAAGGTTACAAATATATTCCAAGTTGGACCTTAGATGAGGTTATCATCAAATAAGAATAGCCCCAACTGATGTGCATAAAACTGCTTTTAGAACCCATTCTGGACACTGTGAATATCTAGTTATGCCATTTGGGCTGAGGAATGCCTCTTCTAGTTTTCAAGGGTTGATGAACCATGTTTTTCAGAGCCAATTGAGGAAATTCATCATGGTATTCTTTGATGATATCCTGATTTTTAGCAGAAATTTAGAGGAACACTTGGATCATCTTAGAACTACATTTGATCCCCTTAGACAATATCAGTTATTTGTGAAGAGGTCTAAGTGCATTTTTGCTGCTTCTAAGATAGAATACCTTGGTCATTTTATCTCAACCCTTTGGGTGGAAACTGATCCTCCGAAAGTGCAGGCAATCAAGGAATGGCCATTGCCTAAGAATCTCAAGCAACTTAGCGGGTTCCTTAGACTAGCTAGACACTACAGAAGATTCATCAAGGGATATGGTAAGATCAATAGACCTATTGCAGAATTGTTAAAAAAGGATAGTTTTAAGTGGTCAGCTCAAGCCACTACTACTTGGCAATGTTTGAAGAATACCTTGACTACTGCCCCCAGTACTGGCTTTGCCAGACCTCTACCAACCCTTTGTGGTTGAAACAGATACATGTGATTTAGGTATAGGTGTAGTATTAATGCAACATGGCAGACCTATTGCTTATTTGAGTAAGGGATTAGGAGGCAAGAACCTAGCATTATCTTTCTATGATAAAGAGTTGTTAGCTCTGATATTGGCTGTCACAAAATGGGGTAGTACTTGGTAGGGGCTTATTTTCACTGTTAAAACTGATCAACAGGCCCTCAAGTTTTTGCTAGAACAAACATTGCATACTGGGTCTCAGCTTAAGTGGATTACCAAGTTGATGCAATATGCTTTTGAGATTGAGTATAAGAAGGGAAAAAAGAATAAGGCTTCTGATGCCCTCTCTAGACTTCCAGCTGTGGAATTGGCTGCACTAGCACTTTCTACTATAAGAACTGATTTGCTTCAAGCTATCATGGACAACTGGGCTTTGGATGATCAATTGCTTGAGCTAAAGCAGTTAGAAGCTCAGGAAGAGACGGATAAAGGGTACACTTTTGAGAACAACCAGTTGAGAAGGCATGGCAAGTTAGTTGTTGGTCCTGATGTTAATCTCAGAAGGGAACTACTACAACTATGGCATGATTCACTTTCTGGGGTTCATTCAGGCATTGATCATACCTATAGAAGGCTATCATCACTTTTTACTGGAAAGGAATAAAGGATTAAGTCATGACATATGTCAAGAATTATGTTATTTATCAGAGGAATAAAAGTGATTCAGCTGGATACACTGGCCTTTCAACCTTTGAAGATTCCAGCTGTGGCATGGGGAAGTATTGTATGGATTTTATTGAGGGTTTGCCAAAATCCAAGGGCAAATCTGTGATATGGGCTGTGGTTGATAGGTTGAATAAGTATGCCCAGTTCTGTCCACTGTCGCACCCTTATTCAGCTGCTGATAGTGCTAAGCTTTTTATGAATCATATCTTTAAACTTCATGGGATGCCTGAGGACATAGTCAGTGACAGAAGCCCAATCTTCACAAGCAAGTTCTGGCAAGAACTGTTCTCTATTCAAGGTGTTACCCTGAACGAATCTACTGCTTACCCTACTCAATCAGATGGCCAAACGGAGATGGTAAATAGGTATCTTGAAACATATCTTAGGTGCTATTGCTTTGATTCACTAGCTGATTAGACTCAGTTCCTTCCTTCTGCTGAATGGTGGTATAACACTTCTTTCCACTCTTCCATCCAACTCACCCCTTTTGAGGCCTTGTATGGTCAGCCCCATTCTTTACACCTTCCATATGTTGCTGGTGACTCTGAATTTCCTGGGATGGATAGAAGCATGGTGACTAGAGAATTTAAGAATCAGTTGCTTAAATTCCATCTCAATAGAGCTCAACAGAGGATGGTTGCTAAAGTTAATAAGAGGAGGTTGGATAGACACTTTAAGGAGGGTGATTGCGTGTTTTTTAAAACTTCAACCTCATAGGCAAATTACTACGTCTGACCATCATTTCAATAAGCTATCTTCTAAGTATTATGGCCCTTCTAGGATTCTCCAGAAAGTTGGTACTGTTGCTTACAAATTGTCCCTTCCACCAGATTTAATCTTACATCCCACCTTCAATGTTTCATTATTAAAACCTTGTCATGCTATTCCTACTCATATCTCTCACCCTCTTGTTGTTAATCTTTCTAGTCCTTACTGGCCCAATCCTATTAAAATTCTGGATAGAAAGATGATTCAAAAAGAGAATAAGGTTGTTCCTCAAGTGTTGATTGCTTGGGATCAATTGCCAAAAGATCATGCGACTTGGGAAGATTTTCTTGCCTTGAAGTTAAGGTTTCCTTTCTTTGTTCCTTGAGGACAAGGAACATTTTAAGAAGGGGTTACTGATGTGTTCTGGAAATATTGTGCTATGGAGAGTAGTACTTTCAGCTTGCGGGATAGTACAAAAGGAAAATGGGAGAGTTAGTTACGCGCGGGGCCCAGTTAGTTATATTCCTTTATGTTTTACAGCTTAGTCCTTCATTTAAATATGGCAGAAGTGGGTTAATTACAGATTAACCCCTTTTATATTTCTGATTTCACACTTTTAGTCCTCAATCTTTTTGGAATTGAGGAGCACGTTATATGTATTTCCCTTTGCCATTAGCTACATATGACTGAGAATCTTAGCTTATTAGTTTACTTCCTTGTAGCTAGCTTAATTTCTTTTCTTCAATTTGCTCGAATTATCTCCATCTGCATAATTTAAGCAACTTGTTATATTTGTACTTAAAATTAGTTTACTTTTTGCAACCATTATTTTGATTAGTTTTAATTAACACTAAGGGGTCGTTTGATAGCCGGTTAAATTTATGCATATATTAGTTACGCAGGGTTTAGTTATTCATGTATTAGCTATTCCACCTTTTGCCCTGCATAAAATAATGTACATAGATTCCCTCATAACATATACATGTATTAGTTATGCGGGTTTCTAAATTGCAAACCAAACAGTATACTAATTTTATACGTGAATAACTCACCTCATAACTAGCTACCAAACACAGTATTACTTACTACTCCTAATCGGCTACCAAACGACCCCTAAGAAGTTAAATCCAATGGGTTAACTAGAGATTGTTTTCGTGATAAAAAAAAAAATTGTATTTGTTCAATGCTTTGATTAGAGGATTAAAGGAGAATTCTTTATTTGTCAAGTCCATTTTGTATTTTAGGCTAATGCTTAAGCTAGGTGTTAACCTGATGGGCTTACGTACCCGTTTGTGATGAAATCAGTAATGGCGTTGGGTGAAAAAGGACTTGGGGGGTGGTGTTCATTGTGGGGTTTTGAAAAGGGGGTTGAAGTATGGTACATTTGTGAGGGTTTGTTTAGTTGAAATGTATGTGAAAGTTGAGTTGGTGGATTTTGCTTTGCATGTTTGATGAAAGTCCTGAGAGAAACAAAGTTGAGAGTGTGCTTTTGTGGAACATTGCAATTAATGGGTGTTGTAAGATTGGGCCGGTAAGTAAGTCATTGGCGTATTGGCGTTGTTTGAGGAAATGCAAGTTCTTGGAATACGTTACTTAGTTGCAGAGGCGAATGTAGGATTTCTAGAACATGGATGCACCACTTAAAAAAAAAAAAAAAAAAAAAAAAAGGAAAAAATGTATTAAGTAGGAATTGATCCCTAGTTCTCTAGGTAAATAACTAAACATTCAACCAAGTGCACCATTTAGCCTTCTTGTAGCATGGGCGCCAACAGATAATATTATACCAATTTTATAAAATATATACTTAAAATATCTAGTTTTACAGAGAAACCATTGGTTTGCGTGCCCCAAATTTTATATATAAATTCTTCGCCCCTGCTTAGTGGGTTGTTGAGGAATGGGGAAGTGTATAAAGCAATGGAACTTTTTCGCGGGATGATGGAAAAGAATGCGGTTTCCTGGACTTGTATGATTTATGGGCCAACACTAAATGGATTGCATCAAAAGGCCCTTGATTCGTTTTTCAAAATGGTGGAAGAAGGTGCGAAGCCGAATGGTCTAACTATTGTGTCTGCTCATTCTGCTTGTGCAAAAATTGGGGCACTAGATGCATGGAGAAAGATTCATGATAATATTTCGAACAATGGGCTCCATTTGAATGCAACAGTTGGTAACGGTTTGCTTGATATGTATGTGGAATGCGAGCATACTGAGTCTGCAAGCCTGGTTTTTAGTGGATTGAAGGAGAATGATACTCGTACATGGAGTATAATAATCTGTGTTGGACAATTCATGGACATGTAGACAAAGCTCTGAGGTGTTTTGAACAGATGAGATTGGCTGGTACTTTCGATATACTCTTTTGTCCATGGAGTTATACATGGATTCTAAAGAAAATTGTTTGACAAAGTAAACATTTTTTTTTTCTAATGGTTGCAGGAATCATACCTGATGGTGTTTCTTTCCTTGCTGTTTTAACTGGATGCTCTCATGCTGGACGGTTGGATCAGAGCCTTCAAATCTTTGATATCATGCAGCGTGAGTGCTCAATTGAGCCCACTATGAAACGTTATGCTGCAGTAGTAGATCTACTTGGCAGGGCTGGCCGATTTGACGAGGCCTTGAAATTTATTGAAAGTATGCCCTTGGAGCCAGATTATGTTATTTGGGGTGCACTTTTTTCTACTTGCAGAGCCAGAAGAACATTGAAATGGCAAAAGTTGCATCAGAGAAGCTCCTACAGCTTGAGCCAAAGCATGCTGGGGCTATGTTTTTCTGTCTAATGTTTATGCAGGAGCAGGGAGATGGGATAGAAAGAGTTAGAAGTTCAATGAAGAACAAAAATGTTGAGAAGGATCCTGGATGGCGTTCAATGGAGGTGGATGGTCAATTGCATACATTTGTTGCTGGTGATGATGCTTATTCTTCTGATTACTCGTTTTATTTTGTATAAGCACTTGAATGATTAAACTCCAACATTTTTTCTTTGCGTATTCCAAAGAGCTCGCGATTCAAATCGCTGAACAGTTTGAAGCTTTAGGATCCGGTCTTGGAGTAAAATGTGCAGTGATTAGGTTGACTGAAGTCATATGCACATGCACAAACAATTCATTTCCCCTTCAAATGTAATCCATAGGCTTGATAACCACTTGCTAGACAATGGGAGGCATGTCTGTTGGACATGATAAAGCGTGTCACAATAAAAAAGTGTGGTATATGATGGTTGACATTGGCATTCAGCTAGACAAATTTTTGATTAAATGATCACTGGTAATTGTTTTGCAGCTGGTTGGAGGGATAGATCAAGTACAACGGGAGCATTGCCCTTGGGAAACGGCATCACATTATTGTAAGTACTGATATCTACTACCACATTTTTATGTATCTTGTTAAGAGGAAACAAGTAGTAATGGAGCTACAGATGGTAAAATCTCTTTGCCAAAAGATAAATTTTAAGGCAAATACTGTATGAGGGAGAATTGGTGGTGTAATATTCCTATAACAGTGCATGTTTAAGGGACTAGCAGAGGAGCACCAACTGTATTTATCTTTGATGCTTGTACTTGAGCATCTCTCTCTGCCTTGATTAAGCATGTCAGATCACTGGAGCCTCATGCTATTATTTGGAGGCTGTTGGCTTCATTACTTTGTGATCTCTCCTTTAAACAATTTTCGAGGTCATGTGGATTTCCCTAGATGCATAAATAATTCCAAGCTAGATGTCATCATGTCAAAGTGATTGTGGAGACCTTCTTGTTGTTCCTCTGGATCTTGCTTGTCTCCATGGTAGTTGGCAGTTAAAATGCCTTTCCCCTCACTACAACATTGAACATTGATGTGATGTGTTCAGAGAGGCACAATGGTGTCATCGCCTTAGGTGGTGACAATTGGACCAAGCAAGACATTCATTAATTGAAGAAATATGTATCTAAATAAGATGCATTTCATTATATGCTATTCAAATGGTAGTCAAGAATGACTTGATTTAGCATGACATGGAATTCTAAACAAAATCAGATGTTCTTTCCGTGTATCATGGGGTATATACTTTTTTTAACATCTTGATGTCTATTAGTAACCAAGTCTAGGCTTATTAAAATGTAAATATGTGTTTCACAATAGATTATTTTAGTTAAATAAGAGCATGCATGAGTATTCTGAGTCGTGAATTTGTACATGCAACAGGTATTAGATGAGGCAGATAGGTTGCTGAATGAGGATTTTGAAAGGCCCTTGATCAGATTTTAAATGCTATTCCTCGCGAACAAAGGGCTTATCTGTTTTCTGCTACAATGACCAAAAAGGTTAGTTTTTCAAGTGGTTTATAGGTGGTTAGTTTTTCAAGTGGTTTATAGGAAACTGTATTATAAATGTTCGATTCTTTTCTTGAGGAATATATGGTGTTCGGCCATATATTCCAGATATTTTTCACTTTTTTTATGAAATTGAAGTTGAAGATTAAGTTGTGTTTGGTTATACGTTTTGCAATATGGAATCTATAAAGATGAAGTTGGAAAAGAGGCTTGGAGCACTTTTCTAAATTTGGACTTGGAAATTTTATAACCAAACATTGATTTTGAAATAAAATAAAAAATTACTCCGAATAATTTTCACGGCCAAACGGCTCCTTAATCATTTTAAAAGAGGTGGACCTACGGTAAAGAGGTGGACCTATCCAACTAGTTTTCAATCGAGGGAGAGTTGGATTTTTTTATAATGATAAATCATTTGTTTTTTACGTGATGTTCATTGTTCAGTCTTCTATATACGCTCTGGTGAAAACATAGCTCATAATTCTTTTTCTTACTCAACAGTGTGATTTCCGGCTCAACAGCAGGAAACAGTCTAGTAGATCTAATGTCACTAGGGAATCGTGGACGTCCAATTATCCATCCAAGAACTGGACATTGCATTCAACAGCTACTGACAATATAGCATTAACCGAAGAAGAGAAGAAACCATGGAACAATAGCAGACAAGCTCTTTCTGCATTAAAATTTAGCCCGGAAGAAGAAGACAAAATATTAGGAAAAGCATTTGGCCACATACATTGGCCTAACTGGTATGAAGAACTGAAGAAAGAGGTTCCACGACTAGAAGTTGTGAACGAGATATGTTACCTTATTCAAAAAAAGAAAAAAAAAAAAGTTGTGAACAAGATATTGGATTATTTAAGGAGTTTAAGCCTTACTGATGATGATCTCACTAAACTTCTCAAGAAATTTAGAGAAGTTCTTGTTTGTAGCCTTGAAGATGAAATGCAAAACAATGTGGAAATTTTGGCAAAGCAATGGGGAATTGAAGGTAAAACTCTGAGAAATTTGCTTCTTAGAAATCTTAAAGTTTTAGGCTACAACGTCGATTGCAAAGGTGATTATGTGGCTAAATGCACTCGCTGTTGGGCTCGGTTCTAGTTGCATTCTTGTTTTTCATTCTCTTCCTTTTCTTTATGTACAATATTTTACATGATATCATTCTTCAACGGTTGTATCTAATTATAGATGATAATGAGAAATTGAGTGGTGATTTAATGTGCAGAGCCAGATAACTCCCAATGCTTCCTTTGTTTGGAGCTATTGCTAGTAATGGTCCTTCAGTTCTTATTTCTCTGATACATGAAAATTACTATTCTAGACAATATTTAATTATTCATAGTGGAAGCGTTATTACCCTTCTTTTTGTAAATATACAAAACAGCAAACAAAGGAAAAGGAAAGAAAAGGAGAGAAGAGAAACGAATAGGGAAAATGAAGAGAAAAGAGAAAGGTGACAGGTTCACTGTCTCTTCCTTCCATTTCCTTTCCTCATTTCCCAAATAACTGACAAACTGGGGATTTATATCTGTTTGGTAATTGCTGAAAATCCAGATTTAGCATAGGAGTAAACTTAATTCCAGTTCTGTAATCCAAATTTGACAAATGTTAAGATATCCTTTTTGTTGTATCAACTTCTATCCAAATATTAGTTTGTTTCTAAAATGGTGTATTTCTTTATAGGCCAAACCCATTGAGGCCCTTTGTGATTGGCAAAATCTTTCACTTAAACATCTCAACTAAGCCTTATAACCATTGAGCACTCAGACTACACTGAATTTGTTCCGGTTAGACACTTTTTTGACAATTAGCTAAAATTAAAAAGTGTGTGTAATACACTCGCGGGTGACGTGCCATAATAACTAATTATAGAGGACATGTGGCATTTAGTGCAAAATAATAATTGTAAAATAAATTATAAGAAAAAAGAAGAGAAAGTAAAAAATCTATTTTCTAAACTCTACACATATTAACACAAAAAACACATTTACTAACAAAAGAAAAATCTGAAAATCATGTTCTTGGTGTTCTTCACCATCTTCATGTGTTCTTGTTCCAACCACGATTTCAATACAAAATGTCAAGAAAAACTCCTCCAAAATTCTTATAACTTCATCTAAAGATTCCACACGAAGACCATAGATAACCCCAACATTAATTTCTCAAAATTTTTATCAAATAAAGTAATCCATTTTAAATCTTCAAGCTTTCTAAAGAACCCATTAATTAGTGATGATTTGATGAGCTCCTTTGATTGTTTTATTAGGAGAGAGAGAGAGAGAGAGAGAGAGAGAGAGAGCAAGAAAATGAGTTTGTTTATGATAAAAATCGTATCAAACGGTAAGATTAGTGGCAACAATGAAGGTGAGAAAAGAAGATAAAACACATGATTTTAGAACTTCCATTGAAGGAGTTTAAATTTTGGGAAATGGGTGGGGAAAAAGTGGAAGAAGAAGAGAAAAAAAAATAAAAAAAAATAGACTAAATAAAGCCATTCATGCGCGACTAATGAGTGTATCACACTCACTTGCCAATGCGAAAAAGTGTCAAATGATACGATCGGCTCTACTACAGTGTCTCATAAACGAACTATTGAAATTGCTTTAAATGAAAGATCTTGACGATCATTCAAGAGGCCCCTGGTGGATTTGACCTTCTTTATAAGAGGAAAGACATCATGTGAAGAATGACATCATTTACTTATTCCATTTATTCTAGTGGGTTGTTCATAATTTATTATTTTCACTCATGGTATCTCATAAATTTTGATTCCATTTACTGTACTGAAATGTCATGGTTTTTAAATTTCACCCATGGTACCTCATATAAAATATATCAAATACACTTATAAAATTGCAAAAACTATCCATGATACATCAAATAATATACCAAAAGCATTTAATTGTGTAAAAAAGCTCTAACATTATAGAAAACTTTTAGCACCCTTTCGATCCTTCGACTCTCGGCACACATTAGTCAATTGTACGTCGGTGGTGTCTGCCATGGCTTGAAGACGTGGAAGAGGGCGTGTTCGGCCCAGGAAGATACCCATCACTGCGTTTGGTCGCTCAGTGGGAGCTTGAGCGCAAGCGGAAGCTTCCAATAAGGGAAAACAAGCAACTCCTCTTGTTAACAATAGCGTTCGAGCTGCAGCTGAAGAATCGTCCTCTTCGAGATAGAGCAGGGTTTTAAAAAGGTTGAATCTCACCCCGTCACCACCAGTTGAAGCTCACATTGTTCAAAACCCTGGGCACTGGACCACATGTCAATGGAACAGTAACCCCTACCCCTACTACCCCAATCACTACTACAACTTCCGCTGTATCTGAACCCCAAGCTATATTTTGAGGTTAATGAAACAATTACTGCTGAGATCCACCTGCCTACCTCATGAGGAACAAATGGATGCTCCAACTCAGGTAGCTCCTAGGACCAGTCTCTTCGCTAAAAATAAGGCTGCTGGTAATGGTATGTCTCTAAGATATATCCCTCCCTAGTTGATTGCTGGACGGCTTGTTGTCCAACTTGAAAAAGAGGATATAGATAGGGAGATTGAGAAATGGAATTGTGTCCTCATTATCTATGTTGTTGATGTTCCAAGATATAATGCAATGAGTAGGTATATTAATCAATACTGGTCTGATGTAGCTGATCCAGACCTTCATTTTCACGAAGAGGGATATTATATGATTAGCTTTCTGACTATTGAAGATAGGAATGAGATGCTTTACTTTGGACCATACATCATTAACAACATGCGTACTATTCTCAAGCCTTGGTCCATCGACTTTGATTTTTGCACAAAAAAATTCCTGTCTGAGTCAAATTTCCTAATTTATCTATGTCCTGTTGGGGTAGAGACTCACTTAAGTTACTAGTGCAATTGGTGTGCCGGCTTATGCTGATGACCAAGCAAACAGGGATCTCATTTGCTGGGATACTAATTGAGATCAATATTACTAGGCCCTCCTTCATGAGTTTACAGTTTTGGACCCTAATTGGCATGAGTTCCAACAGTTAGTTATCAATGATTGGAAGCTTAAGTTTTGCCCTGCATGTCTAGTGGTTGGTCACAGTTGCCCTCCTAGGGAGAGGCAGGAAGCTGAAGCACCTAATGAAAAACCTAGACACAGGCAGGAACCAAAGAGGGTGGCTTAGGAACGGAAAACTAAGGGTAAAGGACAATTTGTGTGTCACGACACATTTTGACATAAGTCGTGTGAGCACTTACCTTTCCCACCTCGATAAGCGAACCCTCAACCCAACGATAACGAAAGACATGAATAATAAATCAAGCAAGCGGAAAAGAATAATTACGTAAGTCTCACAATTATATATAATAGAAATAGTGCGGAATAAGGAAAATACCCCTAGGGTCTAGTCTAAGTCATACAAGAGCATCTAATGAAAATATACAAGTCTGGAGTAATAATACATAAATCTGTCTATGTCTCTGAATAGGAATAGTAAGACATAAAATAGGAAGAGTCTTCAAGGCAGTGAACTTCTCGTGCTCACCTTGGAAACTCGCAACAATGCTGATGACGACGATCAGCCACGAAAGAGGAATCAGACCCAACCTGATACTTTGCATTCATAAAGGAATGCAGCAAGTGCAGGTCAGTACAAAACAACGGTATTGGTAGGCATCATCGACCGACTAAGCATAGCTAACATAATTCAGACAATAAAGCAAGATAGGCAGATAAACCAACAAGTATAAGTCAAACATAATCGAAGCCAAGTACACGTCATCTCCTAAGTAGAGAACCTAACCCCAAATTTGCCAAATCTCAATATATCAAATCCACCCACATCACAAGTACAATCACCAAAACATCTCAATGTAAGCCGTGATGCGATGCGATGCAATGCAATGCAATAATGTATGGATGCAATGCAATGCCATACAAATGTTGTGTGCACATGTACTCCGAACGGAAATATCGACATCTCGGTAGCACAACCCAGGTGATTCGTGAAGTCTAAGTACCACTCATCCCGGATCTTTTCCCAACAGACAGACGAGACCCCGGATCTTTGCCCACGGGGGGTTCTTACTGGCACCACCCTAGGGGACCTGCGGAGTTCATGCACTCACTCAATCCACGATTCCAGAACTAACATTGGATATCAGAATCTCACGTCACTCTCATTTTAAAACCGAGCCCAGTTTATCACAGTGTTTCATCAAGCACCAACAGTGTCTCAACAGTGTAACGGTTCGCTTTTTATGCGGGTTTAGGGCATAAAAGGCTACTACGAACTCGTTGGTGCTCTTTCGGACTTTGTTTTAAAAAAGAGTCGCCACCTAATTTTTAGAAAATTAGGAAAACCAGTTTTGAAGGGTTTATTCAAAGACAATGAAAAAACCTTCGTAATCTAGAGATCTAGGTAAGGGTCCTGGTGATCCCCTGGGGAAGGTGTTAGGCACCCCAGTATTAAGGATCCGTACTATACGGTTGACCTTCGGGTTCCAGAGTATGAGTATCCGCTTAAACTGCTTATAATAGTGTTTATTTTTTCGCAAAGAAAAACTGTCATTTTGTTGCATAAAAGAGTTTGAATAAGTCCCTTTTATATATAAGGTAAAGTAATTTCGGATTTATAATATCCGGATATAAGTAGTTCTCCTTTATGTATATTAGGAGTATAATTTGGTTTTTTATAAAGGAAGTGGTTTTGGTTCATGTTACTCATACTCTGTCGAGGTTTATTCCGTCTTAATACGTTCAGCCTTTATCCGGAATTCTTATATTACGAGGTTTTATTATAGTTATTTTTTTTTAGAAAAGAGGTGATATATCTGGTCTGAAAATATCACTTTTGTGGCCATTTAGGCCAAAAAATTTGTAAGGAGTCGGTTTTTTATTATTATTTTGAAGACTTTAGTCTAAAAGAGCTTATGGCATATTTCAATCAAAGCTGGATTTGACCAGTTTTAAGCAAAAAATAAAAAATAAAAATTCTCTTGTTTATAAACGAGTTTTCTTGAAAAAAGACTTGGTGAGAGACCAAGAAAATGAAATACTTAGCTTATTTTTCAGAAGAAGATGTGTTTGGGCGTTGGACCCATTTAAAACTGATTTTGTTTAGACAAGAAATGATGAAGAAAATGTTTGAGGGAAACTGTTTATCACTTTGAAAGAACAATTTCCCTAATTGTTTGCCTATATCAATTATCTCAAAACTCATTTGATAACAAGAACGAATCTGTACTTAGCCTTCTGGAAAGAGTTACTTTAGCGCGTTTGAGTTTGAAATCGCTCTTAATGTCACGACCCAACACCGTAGGCCGTGACTAGTGCCCGATCTGGGCACTCAAACACACCTATCAACGCTATCACAAGGTATATCAAACGCATCCAAGTATATAACGAGAAGCGACAAGGCTTTTGTGTTCCAAATTTATATAATTTCCGGAAAAATTTCGGCGAGTTTCCTTTGTTTTAGGGACTATCCAAAAATAACCACACGCACGAAAAAATACCAACGAAGGCCACGCGGGGTCAACGGAACAACATATATACATATGCGGGCGACGAGGGGCAGCGCGAACGGAATCGCCCAAACACAACATATACAAACACAGCGTACGGAAGTAGGCACAACCCACAAAACATGTCCACAGACCTCTAAACAGACAAACGGAATCATATGACGGGACGGGGCCCGCCGTACCCATGAACAAATATATACAATGCAACGGACGAATATATATATACCAAAAATATAAGCTCGGAATGAGAGGAGCACTCGATTAGCGAAGAGGGTGTCCTAAACGGGTGGATCACCAAACTATGCGTACGTACTGCGCGGCATGAAACGCGGCCCCTCGAAGAAAGCGGGGTCGGTACGAAATATGTGCGAGTATGCAAAAGCGAGAAATGTAATATACAAATGCGAGATCAAATCGAAATAGAGGTACGGAAACTAAATGCATTTCCAAAATATCAAAATGTTACTTCAAAATATAAATCATGCATAGGGCACGAAATATGGTCGCCCGCGTCGATGGCGCCGTAACACGGCATAACACCGTAAAGTTTCAAATCTCCGAATCTCCATCACATATCATACACGGCATATCGCCATACACGGCATCACACCAAATATGAGTGGAACCCGGCCCTCGAGCGAGGGACTCGGTGAACCATGAACACGACGTAACACGGAGTATATCATAATGCGCACGACAACGGAGCCGGCCGGGAACCGACGAACGATATCATAGTAGTGGGCACGAGCGAGTAGTGCGGAAACCATATGCATATAAATAAATAAATAAATTTCTTTCAAACTCGATAGCCAAATATTTTTACGGACATCGAAGGCTCGAAATAAAATTCGGGTCAATTGGAATTAGTAGAAGAGAGTTACAAACTTTCGAAATACGGAATCTTCGAAAATATTTCATAAGTCGTATTTAGAAATTCGAGTACCATTTATATTGAGAAGATTTCAAATAACATTATGGAGCACTTCAAAGGAGCTTTAGAATCGTACGTGCGTATCAAAATATACATATCCAAACTTTGGCCATATCAAATATTTTTCGGACATCATTGTGGATCACATATTCATACTAATAAACTTGCGGATAACATTATGGATCAAATCAAATGGGGACTTTAAGACCATATTTTCATATCGAAATATTCATCAAAGGCTTTAGTCTTCTCGTTTTCTTTCGAACAACATCTAGAACATAATAAATAGAATATTTGAACATCATAAAATATGTACCAAACCATATGGAATAGCTTATGGAGGTCAAAGATGTTAGCCATCCTAGTGGCTCCAAGAATAGGATCTTTTTTTTTTTTTAAGCATACATATACATTTTGTTTCTCCCAAAACGGATCATGTCAAAAAGAAGGAACGATAGGCTTTACATACCTCGATCGCTCGCTAATCAATTTCCGAATCAAGTCTCGGTCTCTCCAATATCTACAATAATATTATCCATTACCCATAAATTAGCTACTAGCACTTAGAATTTTAAATCCCAACTAGCACTTGTCTACAGAAATTTCGACATTTCCCTTATATATTCGCCTATCCAAGATTTTCAATTGTTCTCACTGGTGACACGAAATACCAACAATAACATATGGACACAACCATATCTTCAATTCTTTTATTTCAACAAGAACAACAACATATCAAAACAGCCCCCAACTATAACATAGCGATGCCCGAAATTCTAACGAACACTTACAATACACCAAGCAACCCATATACACTTCTTATACCTTATTCCATGCAATCTTTTCAGCAAATTTAATGAAATACTACAGCAGCTACACCACAACTACATCATCTATCCATATGCAAGTAAATCACATTATTATCATTATAATCCCTACAACAACCCACAACAAATTTAACTCCCAACTCTAACCATTAAATTCCTTCATTCTCATCACATAATCCATGATAACAACAACAATAATCATATGAACATAATCATACCCTCAATCCTTTCAATTCGGCAAGGATAACAACATGTCCATAAAACAACACAACTTTAAATTTAACCCTTTAATTCCTCCATAATGCTACTAAAATCAATTAATCATTCTTACTCGAAACACCCCTTGCACGGCTCAATTTATAATTCAACATCAACATACATAACCACTTTTGTATTTAACACATCTACCAAGCTATACAAGTCTAAACTACCTCCAAAACATGTAGAAAAGAATTAAATCTTACCTTAGAGACAAGCTACTAATTTTCGCCATGTAATGTCTTCGAAAGCCATGACCTCCATGTATTTTCCTCCTCTTGATCTTCAAATCTCTCCAATTAATTGTGTAGAAGGGGGCAAAATGGGCCGGCCGTGAACGAAGGCGCCGTGAACGGTGCCGTGAACGATGGCGCCGCCGTGAACGGTGCCGTGAACGATGTGTGAACTTCTCTCTCTTTAAGTTGAGCCTTCTCTCGCTAAGACCTAACTTGCAAGATTAATTTGTGGTATAAGTGATGACTTAGTCATCCACTTATGCTTATATATCATCTTTACAAAGTGGACATGTGTCAACTTTTTATTCAACCACCAATCAAATTCGGCCATGTGTTGTGGCCCACTTGATCCCACTAATGACTTAATAATCTAATCATGGTAAATTAATCTCAAATTTCCATTAATATTTCCATACCAAATAAAATTGCAAGCAAGTCGTGCACTTACTAAAATCAGGGATTAAAATCCTTGTCTCATATCCAACAATAATCTTGTCATTGGATTTATGTTGATTTACTTACGAATAATCCGTGGTATAAAACTACGGGGTCTAACACTTAAGATGTCTAATCTATTTTTTAGGTTCCACCATATTATGAGTATACACAAATACATACATATACACGTAATTCGTAGTAGGGGTGTACCAGACCCCTAGTAGCCATTTTCACCCACGGCTGGGCCTTTTGCGCGCCTAGCTACTCCAAATCAAAATTTGACTCGACAAAAGAAGTGTTGTGTTGGGCCACTTGGCCCTGGAGGCTTAGTAGACCCGAATGGCCATGTGGAGAAGGGTGGACAAAGAAAAAAGAGGGTGGTTAGTTTAGGAATAGCTGTTCTTATACTCACATAATTAAACACAATATGTTATATATAAACACTAAACAAAGT
>NC_081351.1:50315709-50340382 GCF_029784015.1 Lycium ferocissimum
ATAATCTTCAAAAAAAGCCCCCAAGAGCTCAATTCTCAAAATGGAAATAAACATGGACATGGGCTTATTTAATACACACTTAATGAAATAAAAGGCCCGTTACCGCCACGAAGGTGACCTGGGCCGCAATGACGCTCCTCCGCCGCCCCTCGCGACCGCTAGAGGGTCCGGGCCAAATAAATCTTCTTGGCCGCCCCGGCCACCCCGCCATGATAAGCGGTGCGGATCCGACGACCGGTGCCGCAATGCGGACACCAGGTTCCAGAACCCAACTAAATTTTCTAAGTCTAAATCGAAATCCCGAACCACTCCCGAAGCCATCTGCTCACAAACCACATACACAGATCCACATAAAAATACGCTACGAACGTACTCGTGCCCTCGAAATTTCCAACAGAGGTCTCGTTGACCGAGTCAACCCCGATACCTCATTTCCAATTTCCTAACCCAAGTCCCAAAATGCATCCGAGTGCATTGGGAACTAAACGAGATATACACCCAAGTTCTAAACGACCATCCGAACCTCTCCGAATAGATGAATTTTTGAAAAAGGTCAGTTTACCGAAAAGTCAACTTTAGTCAACTCTTTTCGCTTTAAGCCCATATTTTACCAAAAAGTCACCCGAATCAAATCTAGACTCCTCGGGAAGCGCGTCAATGGTCCCCTCGGGTGAAAATGAGCTAACCAAGCTCGAAAAAGGGGTGGAAAGGCCGAAAAGACTATGCCGACCAAACGAGTCGTTACATCGTGTCAGTTCAAGAAGCTGTGGTAGCTCCTGCACAACAAGCTATAGTAGAGCCTAGTAATACCAAAGACATTTCATCAAATTGCTTCTAGCTCTACATGTCAACAGGTTCAACCTATTGCTGCCCCGTCATTACAACACCCTAGTGTTGATCCTAAATAGGCTCGTGTCACTCCTCAACACCAGCAGCACAAACCTAGCGTTACTTCTCAGCAGTAGCAAACTAGCACTATTCAGAAGATTGATCATACCTGGAGTGCTAAGGTTGATAGGAGCAAGGTTGTGCATGCTAGCCCAGAGCTCAATTTGGAAAACTTCACTCTCCTAAGTTTTGTGCCCACTAACAATAGTCTTAGAGCTTCAAAGACTGTTCCTTGTGGACTTAGTCACCCTTTTCTAGTTAAAAGGGGTCCCGCTAAATCCATTTACTATCTTGTCTTACCTGGAATATTAGAGGTTTAATAAATGACACAACCAGAAGGAGCTCAAGAACTATCTTAGATCCAAACAACTAAAGCTTGGTGGCCTAGTAGAAACTAAAGTAAAAGAGCATAAAGCTGATACAGTGGCTGTTGATTTTCTCTAAAAAACTATCAGTCTGCAGTGTATGGCTCATCTGGGATCCAAGTATCTATAAGGTGGTCCATAGGTGCTCATCTTCATAACTCATTCATTCTCATGTTGCAGGGATCACATGTGGCTTTTCTTGTTCGATGACCATCATTTATAGCTTTAACTCTCTTGATAGTAGAAGGATTCTTTAGGACAAGTTAGTGAATATGGATAAAGCATCAATAAACCATGGATCCCAGGAGGTGACTTTAATATTGTGCTTCACCCTTTTGACAAAAATTTTGGGGGCACCAGATACTGCTGTTGAGCTGACAGATTTCTCTAAGTGTATTCAAAACCTACACCTAAATGAATTGCCCTGGAAAGTAGAGTACTATACTTGTCCAACAAGTAACTAGGCTCCGATAGAATCTACAACAAAATTGATAGGTTATTTGGCAATATGGATTGGATGATAAAGTGGGGTCATGTAGTCACAACTTATGATCTTCCTCAAGTATCTGACCACTCTCCTATGCTATTGACTGTTCAATATGTCTAGTGAAATATCAAATCCCCTTTCATTTTCTTCAATGTGTGGGTTGATCATGCCTCATTTCCCAACATTGTTGAATCAGTATGGACTAAGCAATTAGCTAGGTAATTTATTTTGAATCATTTACTTCTTCTATTTATGAGTGCATGATTTTCATAATATAGGGGTGTAAGTTTTTGCTTTTAAAATACAAGGGTCTATACGTAAATGAGTCATAGTACAAGGGTGTTTAGTGTAGTTAGCTCAAAACAAGAAGATAACTTCAATATTTGTCTTAGAATTGGGAGAAAATCATATTTTAAAAATATTTATAACAATTTTAAAAAACCCTAGTCTCCTGCCCATCTCATATATAACCGATGCTTTACTAGTCCCTCACATTCTCAACTCAACCTACTGTGGCTGGGATGAAGGGAGTTCACAACAATGAAGAAGAGGATGACGATGATGAAACCCATTTCCAACATGAATCCTCTTCATGAATTCTTCAGATCAATTGATTCAATGAATCACCAAGTTTGTAAGTTTTTCTGTTCACTTTCTTTCCTTTATTTGATAATGTAATGCTCATTTATGCCTTGGTGCTTGAATGAACTATCTCTTGTAAATGCTCCAGTTCTTCTCTTCATTCTCTTTTCTTTATTTGATGATATGTTCTATTCATTTATGATTTAATTATTAATCCCTTATAAAATTCACTTATGAAAAAGAATAGATATGAACACTAAGTCCAGATTTAAATTGTAGTGTCAAATTTAGTATAAGTTAATTTGCCGTTAAAGTGAAACTAAGCATTTTAAAATTGATTCTTTTTATAGATCCAAAGCTTTTCTTTGATCTAGAATAAGTGGTCAATTCAGCATTAAATGAATGGATGAAATCCGGTTAACTGAATCTGTCTTTAACGAGTGGTTCATAAATCTTAGTTTTTAAATACTATCATTTTTGGTAAAATATTTATTTTTAAAATCATCCCTATCATGAGTAGTTGTAAACTTAAAACAACTATCTTTGAATTATTAGAAGCTAGTTGGAAATACTTGTGCTTTAATTATTTCTTTTTCATACAATAGTTGTGCTAGTTTCGAATAAAATTACTCGTCAGCAAAAGCTTAGGTAAACAAATCCCAAATTATACATTCATTCGCAAGTGATAAATCATATAAGTTGTTATAGCTATAGTTGGTCGTGTATCTAATGACTTGTTATTTTCCAGTATACATGTTTTATGATTTTGTTGCAACAAGAAAAGACTACACTGATGGAGTTTCTTGAGTTGCTGAGGGTCTTTCTTTATAACAAGGTTTATGATGTCAAACATTTGATGATGTTTTGCCACAACCTTTATAAAGCATTGAATCTCATGGGAATCCAACACTGTACTCCTTAACTCTGAAGGTAGCCTTGAGCATTCTCTTCTCCACCACAATACTCTGGAAGGTTGTCAGCGGGTATGAACACATCCTTTAGCTCAAATTACATGTGTGTGTTTCAAGCTACATATAAAATAACATCTATTGTTCAACTGTTTGTTGCTTTCTCTTGTGAACAGGTTCTCGAATTTCTTCGTGCATGGTATTAATTGGGCATTGCGGATATTGCTGTCATTGCCTGTTTTATCCTAATGCAATCCCCAGTATGTTGATTGATCGTCATGCCATAGATCAAATTTCAACTTGTCGAAACTAGAACAAAAAAATGAAGTTCTCCATCCAGAATTAATCGCAAGGATAGATTGATTGAAGAAAGACCATAACAACAAGAAAAATGATAAACCAACTTTGATCTGGAAGGAATAAAACATCGAGAGGAAAAAATAGGATAACACTTTTTGATGTTGGGAAATACGGGAAGAAAAAAATAATTAGATGTCTTGTTAAATATTGTTCGAATGATTCAGATGTAGATAACTAGAAAGATTTGATTTGTATAGGATAAGAGAGACTTTTTTCTGACAATTAGCTCCATGATGTACACTAGTATTGTAATATGAATTTTTCATTTATTCTCTAGGTTGTTCTTAGTGAATTCACACATGCAGTTCCATTTTTCATTTAACGCTTTACCATTTATAGATTCATTTGAACGTTGACATTTGTTTTTGCACCTCTATTACCTATTAAATCATGTATCTAAGCCTACGATCATAAATGTTAAGTCAAACTTAAGTAGTATTAAAAATAAATAATGAAAGACACTTTTAAAAGAGAGTAGAGAAATTCTCTGTTCTCATTTATCTTGCAACCTTTTACATTTTCTTTTACTATTTTTTCCATCATTGTTTATTGTTTGTGGCTAGTTAAACAAGTTAAAAGACAGGGAAAATAAGTGTACTGATCAAATGATTAAAATGATAGCTTTTCTACGAAAACAAAAGTAAAAGTTACAGAGACCTGAAATTTCTTTTTAGTTTATAATTTGAATGTTTACAAGCAATATTACTTTTTTGCCTTAACATTATCAATCCTTGTATATATGCCATGAGATCAAGCAAGAATTTTGACACGATGGTTGATAGTATGAGGGAAAATCTGGGGCATGCTTTCTCACAAAGCTGCATAGTATAATAGCAACCAGTTCTTCCATGATTAAAAAACTAGCAAGGCTTCCTAGTTTTATAGCGAGCAACATGCTTGCAAAAGTCCTAGTTGTATTTTCTTCCTACTATATCTCTTGCTGGCTTCTTTTAAAAATTCTCCAACATAATGCTTGTTGCCTCTAATGTTGGAATAGAAAATTAAAAAAAATATTTAAAAAAGGACTCAGTGACAACAATCATGAGTAAATTACATTCATTAAAAATAGAGAAATTAAAAAAAGAAACACAAGATTTTCTTGACGAGTACAAAGATGGTGGAAAGAATGAGAAAGAACACAAAAAGATGCTCAAGCTTAGGAGGAAAAGTCATGGTCTATAAATCAACAGTAATATATTCATTGAGGCAATTTAATTATAGAGATTTGAAGCATTAGCTAGTGAAGATTTTTTCAATCATTAATTACTTAGTGAGCGAATCTTGAACTAAGTAGTTCATTGAAAGAAGAAGAAATACCCCACACACATTATTATGTTTCACTTAAAATCAAAATTCTTTGACACCTTACGAGTTACGGTCATGTGTCCTGAATTCTTTTATCCAACTGCTTCAAGGATTTCATGCTAAAACCTTATTGAAGCGGCCTCCACTTCACACTTAGCGCGGCGAATTCATGAGTGACTTTTCATATTCCAACCAAATAGTCTATGAATTCATTAAGATAATTAATTTCATCCTCCATTACAACAAAGTATTGGTAAATCTATCTCGAGTTTTCCTGTACGCTCGAACCAAGACCGGTCTTATAAATTTATTAAGAGAATATAATCTCAACCTATGCACATCTACTCACTCCTTAGAATATGGAAATTTTATTGATGGACTCCAGAATTTGTAACTTTTTGTTTTTCCTTTGATCCTAAGACTACATCATAAGCCGGTACGGTTCCCATAAAATACAATTAAATTACAGCATGCTTTATTTCCATCCCTTTACAAGTTTCCACCACTAAAGCTTTATTTCCATCCCTTTACAAGTTTCCACCACTAACTCTTTGCCTATAGCCCTTTGACAAAGGATCTGCTAAATTAAATCTGGATTGAAGCGATATTATGCCGCCATCCAATAATCTTATCACATGATTGTGTTTGGGACGAACTTGCCTCGACTTGCCATTGTAACAATCTCTTGAAGCCCGAACAACTTTAATGTTTTATCCTAATTCAATGCCAACAACTACCTAGATTTGTACGATAAATTAATTTGAACAATAATTCTCTCCTAAAGTTTGAGTATATTATGAGTACCCCACTTGCGCATGAGAAAAGTGGCTTGTTTCTTCTAGAGGGGATTCGTAAAGATGTCAGCGAGTTGAAATCAGAAAGGTGCATGCTCACAAATAAAATGGCAATATTCAAGCTTAATGTGTTTTGTAACTTGTAAGTATATGAAACACCGGATTTCTGATAACTCATTGTACAACTTCTTAGTTGTTGCAACAAAGTTCCGTAGAGGAGTGATGTTGTAATTGCAAGGTTGCCAGCAAATTCAAAGCCATATATATTCATACCACGTGGAAATCACTAAACGATATTCAACTTCTGAGAGTGACATGATAGTTTTGCTTCTTATTGGTTCAACAAGAAACATGAGAAGTACGCAATTTCATTAAACAACCAGTGATAGAAAAAGCCGTCCTGGGACATGCATCCAAATTAAAATTACAGATATCACGTAGCTGCATTATTCGGTGAATGATCAATGATGTTTCCAAACGCACACGCAAGTATACGTGGTCATATAAGTAATATAGGATTTAAAGTCCAGATATCGTACCCACAGAGACTTATGATTAACCGTCAGCTAAATTAAACTAATGTTAATTATCTAAACAAGAAATAAATCCAAATTTATATTTATAAACTAAATAAAAATAAAAGAAAACAAATAATGAACTTCAACCAAGAAAGAGCAGATTTTTATCGGAGAAGAGATAGATCTAGGGCTATGACCACTAACAATCCAGTTGAGTCTTCAAATCATTCTACCTATGGGTTACTAGTTGACGGGTTGATGTCAACTTTATGAGTATCTTCCGAGTTACTTACAAGCCAGTAAATGTTACTATAACGCATATATTCTTATGGTTGCCAGAGCTAACAAGAACGCATTTACTTCTCCATATTTAACTAAGCAAGGCTAGCTAAAGGGTATATTCCTATCCTCTTTAGTGAAACGATTAATCGAACAAGCTCTATTTATTCTTATTACATATGCAAATTCCCTATCCCTAGTTAAATTCACATGCCACAGATAGTGTCTAACTATTTCGTCAAATAATCAAACAAATAAGATCAAGAATAAATAAATAACCGAAAGATGGACAATCAATAGATATATATATGATAATCAAACGTCAACTTTCATGCTAGTGTCAAAACCCTAGAACTAAAGAGTTTAGCTCCACATAGGCATGGAGGAAAAACAACAAATCATCCTAATAAAAACGTAAAAACGAGTATTACAGAGAAGAGAAGGTAAAACCCTGTAACTCCCGCCTCCACGGCGGCTTTAAGCTCTCTCTAAGTCAAAAGTTTTGTCAAAACCCTATAGAATATGTATTTATAGGGTACCAAAAGGCCTGAACTTTTTAAAAACCAAATCCAACTCGGATCGGAAAAAATAGCGGACTGCAGCCTAAACAGTTTAGAGACCGATTTTCCGCGCAATATGAGTGCGTCGCGCACTGATCATGGCAACTGAAGCCTCCGATCTTTTCTTTCTGTTTCTAAGATTTCAATAGTACTCTTTGCTGTTGTCTTCTAATTGGGAGACAAACTCTAAAGGAGTGTCCCCCCATCTTATCTCCTCATCTTTTTTTTTTTTTTTTTTTTTCATCTTTCATTCAATTTTGCTCTAAAACGTTTCATCTTTATACCGCTTTATTCCTACATAATAAAATATAATATTAAGTAGAAACCACAATAATTAATACTTAAAAGACAATTAAAAGTACTAGAATATGAGGCAACAATGATTAAATATATGTATTTTTGACCGAACATCACCACTCCACACTTAAACTCTTGCTCGTCCTCGATGAAGCATTAAAACCACTCTCAATAAATCAAGTGTAGGGACACCACCACTTTGGTTGGTACCAACAATTAGGCCCTATAGCAACTCAAATATCAAATATACACTTTCTGATCATTATACAAGATATACAAGTCCACAAACAAATAACAAACTTCTAACCTCCTAACTTCAGAGACGGATTCTAACTCATCAAATTTAAGCTCGCTCACCTACTCTGTCAAGGAAATCTAATAACATCACCTATCTATCATAAACAAGTGCTGTCACAAGAAAAAATAATCCACACACTCAAATCAAAGAATCAAATGTAATTTAAGAACTTAGCATCAAAGGACAACTCTCGCTCTCAAAAGAAATTCACATGTATGCAGAAAGAACCCCCTTATGTACATCTCTACTAATCAAGTGTGCTCGAATAGAATCAAATAGGACTTTAACGGGTTATAATGTTAGCTAGGGGACGAGTGGGAGAACTATATAATAGTGGCTTACACTTCCCTAAGCACTTTGCACTTTTAGACTTCATCACCCATTATTTTTACCGCTTCACTTTATTTTTCAGCTCTCTCTTCATCAATTATTTCACAAGTATTTCCCTTATATCAAGAATGTTTCAAATTATTTTTTTCAAGCACAATTTTTTTTCCATTTCATCACTTTGCAACTATCATTGGTCACCATTTTTTAGTTGACTATCCCTTTCTTTAAATTTATCAATTATATCACAGTCTAAGCTACAGTGCTCAAGGATGCAGTGTGAAAAAACTAGGGATTCAACAAAAGAATCAAGGCAAAATACGGCTAACAAAAGAAAAGCTACAAGCTCAAAGGGCTAACTAGTGGTATAATTTCTGAAAAGGCTAAAATTCACAAGATATATTAAAGAAAGCCTATTATCATCTTCTAAACATAGCAACACTTTTTATTTCGCTTCAATAACATGCAGGGCAAATTCTAAACTAAGATGCAAAACATGAAATATATGCAAGAAATCCTCACCACACATGGCACAAGTCTCAATCAAAATAGATCAATTCCACTGTAGGACGGATAGGATCATGGCGAACTATAAATAAGAAATAAATTATATACAGAGTCAACCCTGAGTGTAGGTGTCAGAAAGTCTGCTATTTCATTACTCAAGCACTCACAGGAAAGTACTACTGAAGCTCAAGCCCAAATATGCTAGTATCAAACAAGTCAAAACGGGTCTTTCTTCTCTTTCCTTTACTAGCCCTGAAAAACAAAATTAGTCCTAAAAATAAAAAAAGTTACCCGGTTCAAATATCCCCCCTCGGGAAAGAACCGAGGCCATAAGAAAACCCAAGGGGTGGATGATCTATGCCACTAATGAGAGAAAAGCTATAAACGAAAAATCAAAGAAAGACCAAAATAAAATCTTTTTGAATTTTTCATGATTTTCTATTTTTTTTTTTAAATACAAGGCTAAGAAAAAAAATCCTATGGTATAATCATCCTTGACTTAAAAGTATCGGAAGTCACCCACCCCACACTTAAAACTATGTGTTGTCCTCAATGCATGTCTAGCAGAGAAAAAATTAAAGTAGGGTGAGAAATACTCCTTGAGACCCTCTAGGGCCTAGCTAGCAGCATAATCCTCAATATCAAGGGTTGGCACGACCCACACTTAAGCTCAAATATGCTCCTCAGCTTTCAACTTCGGTTACTCAGACTTCCCCTAATCTGCAAAACAAAAACAAAAGAAAACGTGACACTATAAAAATAAAAACCTATAACTATTACACATTGGGTTGCCTCCCAAAGCACCTTGTAGCGGGCGTTGGGAATTCTAGGTTTTAACGACTTGCACATACCTCATAAAAGGAGGGAGCTGTACCGGGAAAGTACGGTTGTGAATCGTACCGGAAAAGTCGGAAAAACCCGCCAACCACTTAATGGTGCTCTAAAGGATACATTTTAGACTCACCACCTAATTTTTAGGAAATTAGGAAAACCAATTCGAAAAGGTTCATTTAAAATAGTTATTTTACGACCATCCTAAAAGTAACCTAATCTACCAAAGTCTGGGTAGGGTTCTGGTGATCCCCCGAAAAAGGTGTTAGGCACCCCAATATTAAGGATCCGCTCAATCGCGGTTTACCTACGAGTTCCAATAATATGCTTTTAGCGTTATAAATTGTTTTGATACAATTGCTAAAGTTTCAAATTTCCGCAATAAAGAGTCAGTCCTTTCATGCAAAAATACGCTTTTCAAGAAACGGGAGAAGTATAATTTTACTCAAAATTAGGCGTAAGGTGTCGGATTAGAATACCTAGGCTAATACTCAAAGGCTCTTTGCCCAAATAGGACTCTATGTGAATCCACCCAAAAAAAAAATTTTGGATAACACGTTTAAGTATAGAAATAGTTTCATACAAAAAATAGTTTTTAGTATACTATATTATAAATCGTATTATACTAATAGTCCAACTTTTTATTTTTTTCTACTTAGCCAATTTTAGTCCATTTTATACAAGTTTTATATAAGTTCCAAAGGTCACAATACGGTCCAAATAGTTTTGAATCAGTCCAAGTCCTCAAGTTTCGCACATGTCAATATTAATCCCCGATTTTCCTCAATTCCAGCAGATTCAGTCCTCCAACTCCGAACAGTCTGATTTATTCCAATTTATACCATATTAACATCAATTGGTTCATAGAATTTTTTTTTTAGCAACTCTAATAAGTGGTTTAATCATATGGGTTCCAATGTGGAATTTAAAATGCACATAATGATAATTAAAAGCATAAATTGTAAAGTTTAAGGGAGTTGGGCCTACCAAGCCCAACAATGCTTAGCTCGTCCATGATTTGAGGTTGACTCGATCTAATGGGGTTGGTGGGCCTCGTGGAAGCCCACCAACGGATTTTGGGTCAAAAATACAAACGGGGTATACATACATTAGTACAAATTCATGATTTAAACTAAGTACAAAAATAAAATTAAGCTAATTACTATTACAAAGCCAAAAATTAAATTGCAATCTATCTTTTGGGCTGAACCCATACTAACATGACTAAACAGTGGCCCAAATGCACAAACAGGTCCAGATTTCGCAAGAGAAGAGCTAGAGTTAGCCAGGCAGTGTCCAGGCCCAAGCTTCATTTTCTCAGAATTATTCTAAGTGTTGAACACATAATATACCTAATATACAGCCGATATACCACCTCATTTATCCTCAAAATTAGTCTAAGTGTTAGAACACCAATATGCCTTAGTATTCATGCTGTTATACCATGTACACGAAGAGCAAAACCACCTAAAAAGGGGCATACCCTCCACATACTTCAAATTGCACTCAACAAATTCACATAGCAAGCAAACTACAGTAAGTACAGACAACTAAGCCTCATTTCAAGTTCAAATCTGGGAGTGGGCAATTAGTAATGTGATCAAATAGTGTGCTAGCAATGTCAGGGGATCATCAAAGCAGGTTCAAGTTCATTTTGGTTTCACAGATCATACACAGTAATGCAAAAGATTAGATTGAAACTTCCTAAAGGTATATTACTATGTGATTAGCATTTTTTGAACAAGTTCAGCCAAGGCTCATAACCAACCAAATGTAGCATCACAGAGAGAGTTACACAACAAACTTAAGTTTTTAGGATAGTATCAAGTGTAAACAAGCTCAAGTGAGATCACAGAAGTAAGGCAGCAGTCAAACAAGTTCAGGGAATGATTTTTAGACAAGCTACAGGTTCAAAACAAGCTTAAGTGTTCAACAACTCAGGTCCTAGGTGTGGTATGCATAAACAGGATCATAGGAGCATAGTTTTAGCTTTTAGAATTCATTTCTTGCTTTCAGATAATCACAACACTCAACAAAAGGAAAGAAAGGGGGGGGGGGGGGGGGGGGAAGGTCACACATAGTTGCTAAAAGTCATAACAAAGGAAGTTCGCAAATAGGAAACGATCAGGGCAGACTCAAGTAGTCCAAAATGGGAATTGACAAAGGTATATGACACTCATCCTAGGTTCAAAGGCAAGTCATTTGCACTCCTATAGATCTATAAGTTCAGAAACCAGGTTCAATAGTTCATTTTAATCAATCTTAAGGCTATTAGTTTCCAACTAAAGCTAGTGTATGCAGGGTTGTCAGGAAACCAGCTTTCAAAGTCATTTTTGTTACATTCAAATGTCAAAGAGTCTAATGTTAGGTCTACTAAGCAGAGTAGGAAGACAATTCAAATACACATAATGGACCTCAGCCAAGTGAAAAATCAGGTTGCACAGAAAGATTCCAGGTGAGACATTCCAAAACAGGACTGGATGATCACATCAACCAAAAAGCAAAAAACTATAAATGAATATGGCACAGAGACATTCTTATGATTACAGAGCCAATTATATAGGACTGTAGGCCATTCTTGATCTTTTTAAAACTAGTTAAGATTTCAGTTCTATATCCAGGGGCCTACATATGTTGAACTTACCTAGTTTTAGGACTTAACCCATCAACACAACCTAACAGATGGGTCTTAAGGCAGATTACTAGAACATTAGTTGGAAATAACTTGAAAAAAGTGAGGACTACAGACCAAAAGGGTTCACATTATTAGAATTTTTGAGTTTGGAAGCAACTCTAGGTCATTACTAGTTGAAACAAGAGTCTAAACACAAAGTCAAACCAAGTTCTGCCATTTTTTGCTTCTTATTTACCTCAAACTGTACTTAGATTAGCCAAATTATAGAAGACTTAAGAACTATCTATCACAAGCATCTAGAACTGGGTACAAAGCACCTAAAACTTAATCAGCCATATCAAAATAACAAACGAAGACATAGAATAAGACTCAAAATAGTGTAAACTTAACCAATATGTCAAAATATCACCTCAAAAAGATATTACAAAGCTTGAAAAGGCACAGAAATGACACCAAGAACCAAACAGACTCTAGTTTCACCATTTCAAACCTATTTCTTGACAAATTACCACCTAAACATCCTTGACACACCCTTAATCTTAATTATTTTTAACTAAAACAACAAAATAACACATATTCTAGACAGGAGACATATAGGAACTGCAGGTTGTTAACTTAAGCTACCCTTTAAGCTCATTTTCATCCTAAAGTTCTGAAAATCCTTAAACCAGTTTGAAAACCTCATTGTTTACTTAGTTTTAGTTATAACAAGTTCATTTCTTCATATCTCATTTCATTTTAGGAAAACGCAGGCACATTACCTTTAATAAAACAGTAACTAATAATATCAATTCAGCCACAAGATCATCACAGTTTCAGTAGACAAGCACAAATATGAACTAACCAAAGTAAAAACAAGTGAAGAATAGACACATATATTACAAAAATTACATTGAAACAGTATTAAAACAATATGACAGCAGATTGAATAGGTTATTACCTCTTTTAGGGGCAACCTAAAGATCAATGGAGAGTATTGAGTCAACTTCTAAACACCAACACTTGAAGATCCTTAAAACAGCTTTTTCTTTTTGAAAATTTTGTATTTAGAGTAGTATTGATAGGTAATTCTTATAAAATTCTAAACGTAGTTGTCTCTTTTTGGTATATGAGTAATATGTATATATTATATAAGTATATTTTGATATTTTAGTGTATATCTGTTGTATAAAGGTTGTATTCTAACTAAATACTTAAGATATTTTGGTCAAAAAGTTCCGTCCCTAATAATGACACAAATGTCTTCTATTTATAGGAGGAAATTAGGGTTTAAGGACAGATTTGGAAGTGTATCCCCATTCAAAAAATGGAATTCCCCCCTAAAAAGCCAAATTCTATCCTAAATTTCAAAATTCGTGTGAGGACAAATCTCATTTCTACCTGAATTGTACTATTTTGTACTATTCCCATCCAATTTCAACAAATTAAATCAGAAAATCCTTAATTCTAACGGATACATACAAAAATATCCCCAAAAATCCCTAAAATTTCGGGATAGTACGATGACACACACATATGGACATAAACCAGTACAACAACGTTCAAATAGTACTACTAACAGATAGAAACCCTCAAAAAATCTGCTAACTGAATCCAATTGGGAATTCCCCCTTTAAATCTTCCATTTGGTGTCATGGTGCTCAAGATAACAGCAAGCTCAATGGCTTCTGTCCATGGCTCCCATGATACGGAAGAATAAAGAGTAATATCCCATTTAGGGATTCAATTAACATAAAAACATAAGTAAGGGTAGGAAGGGGCCCTAAACGAGTCGCCATTGAAGAGCTCGGTGGAGGAGATGAAGTAGTGGAATTGGCAACTTCAGTCCCTTTTAGTAGATATACCCCCCCTCCCCAAGTTTTTAAAATATTTAAATGGCCCCCTTATGTAATTAAATGAAAATATGTAATTATACGTAACTACGTATTGGCTTATAAACCGTATAGAAACCCGACTTTTATAAAAACAAATTTTGGAATACGTCATTTTAAAATACGAGCCTAATATTGACACAATTCCGGATAATATTTAAGTATGTGAAAAAATGCGGTCAAAATGAACCGTAACTCGTACGTTGTTTTAATTAACAATTTTCCCGAGTTAGACGGAACGAGATGTGTATTATTTATTTTTTGACTTACATTTATGAAAATAAATAACTCGTAATTTCTTATAATTGTCAATTTTCACAGAATAGTAATTAAACGTCAATTTTGCAATTTTCTCAGGATTTTTAATTTTTTGAGGGCATCCTCACCCCATCTTGGACTCGGGAAATATGAAAATTAAAAATATATGTTTTATAAGGTGAAAATTAGGTGTCAACACGCCTTAGTTAATGTCGCGGCACAACGTGAATCAACTTTTTCCTCCATCTCGAACTTATGAATTGTACCCCCAATTTTGCATCAAATTTTGTATCATGCTCCTAGGGCGGTGGTGTGAAAATAAAGGAGTCAAGCAATAGGTGTCGCATTTTGCACTTCTTGGCTCTTAAGTGAGGAATGTCGTTTTGCCTCTTCGGTGTGGCAAATTTTAGGGTATAAAGGGTCTTGTTCATCATCTATACACTTCTCCAAAGGCTTGGAAGGCTTGATTTCCATGTCACCAACCAAACATAATGTAGAAAAATGTTTAGAATGAGGACCAACACGCCCCAACTTTAAAATTGCATTATTTACATCATCACTTTTGTACACCTCCTCAACATTGGCATCATCATCAAATCTGATCGAATGGTTGGAATTTCTCTATCTGCTCCACATGCTGGCCACTATCCAAAATAATATGTAATTAGGCATAAGATGCCTCGACCTTTTTATTCAATTGAGCCTGCAAGTCATGGATAGCTGGGCCGAATTGGTCTATCTCATGTCCGAGCTTTGTTCTTTCTTCCATGAAGTGTGTCACGTCACTTGTAATTTCATCAAGATAATCCCCCCATACCTCTAATCGTTGAGCTTGAACCAATAGCCAAGTATCACTCAAAATACCTACTGTGTGAAAATCACTTGAGAGACTAGAACAACACTTAGGAGACTCTTTCTACTGACCACCACTCCAGTTACAAAAGTTCCAATCATAGGATTTAGAAGGGTCACATAACACATCCCATATGATCCAAACTTTAGAGCAATTTTCACATAAGTGGGGTCCTCCACAAAGTGCACAAAAATCATTAAAATATGAATACCCAACATTCGATAAATTTTCATTCTAAGATGCCATGTCAAGGAAAATACAAGAATATTAAACAAAAAATAAATAAAAATAGAACTTGAATAGACAAAAAGAAAAGTCTAATCTAGATAAACAGTTAATTTCTAAGTCCCCGGCAACGGCGCCAAAAACTTATTGCTCCCAAACGCACACACAAGTATACGCGGTCGTACAAGTAATATAGGATTCAAAGTCCAGATATCGTACCCACAGAGACTTATGATTAACCGTCAACTAAATTAAACTAATTTTTATTATCTAAACAAGAAATAAATACAAATTTATATTTATAAACTAAATAAAAATTAAAGAAAACAAATAATGAACTTCAACCAAGAAAGAGCGGATTTTTATTGGAGAAGAGATAGATCTAGGGCTATGACCACTAACAATCTAGTTGAGTCTTCAAATCATTCTACCTATGGCTTACTAGTTGACGGGTTGATATTAACTTTATGAGTATCTTCCGAGTTGCTCACAAGCCTGTAGATGCTACTATAACTCCTATATTCCTATGGTCGCCAGAGGTAACAAGAACGCATTTACTTCTCCGTATTCAACTAAGAAAGGCTAAATGGTATATTCCTATACTCATTAGTGAAACGATTAATCGAACAAGCTCTATTTATTCTTATTACGCATGAAAATTCCCTATCTCTAGTTCAATTCACACGCCACAGATAGTGTCTAACTATTTCGTCAAATAATCAAACAATTAAGATCAAGAATAAATAAATAACCGAAAGATGGACAATCAATAGATATAAACGATAATCAAACATCAACTTTCATGCTAGTGTCAAAACCCTAGAACTAAAGAGTTTAGCTCCACATAGACATGGAGGAAAAAACAACAAATCATCCTAATAAACACGTAAAAACGAGTATTGCAGAGAAGAGAAGGTAAAACTCTGTAACTCCGGTCTCCACGGTAGCTTTAAGCTCTCTCTAGGTCAAAAGTTATGTCAAAACCCTATAGAAAATGTATTTATAGGATACCAAAAGGCCTGAACTTTTTAAAAACTAAATCTAACTCGGACCCGAAAAAATAGCGAACTGTAGCCTAAACAGTTCAGAGATCCATTTTCCGCGCGATATGAGTGCGTCGCGCACTGATTATTGCAACTGAAGCCTCAGTTCTTTTCGTTCTGTTTTTAAGATTTCAATATTACTCTTTGCTGTTGTCTTCTAATTGGGGGACAACCTATAAGGAGTGTCCCCCATCTTTTTTTTTTTTTTTTTTTGTTTGTAACTTCATGTTTCATTCAATTGTGCTCCAAATTTTTTCATTTTTACACCGCTTTATTCCTACATAATAAAATATAATATTAAGCATAAACCACAATAATTAATACTCAAAAGACAATTAAAAGTACTAGAATGTGAGACAACAATGATTACATATATGCATTTTTGGCCAAACATCAATCAACGACAATTTGTTGGCAATGTATTATTGTACTTTGGGATCTAATTTCTCCATTTGATTTCTCCACTTGGTGATTGTATTTTTCGAATCTAATTTCTCCAGTTAATGGAATCAATAATTGTAATTTTCGAATCTAATTTCTCCATTCGATGTTTCCGCATGATGGAATCAATACTTGTAGTTTCCAACGAAAATTTGATTTCTCCATAATTTCACCAAAAAGGAACTTGACCGAAAAACTTGAAAGAATCTAATGCAATAATAACAGCAAAGAGACTTGTGGTAGCAGAATGCATTTTTTTGGTTTGCGGGTATGGCATTATATAGAGAAAACTCAGGTTTTTGGATGTTGAAGAAGAAAAAGAAGAATCTGATTTCAAAGAAGGGGAAAAGAATCTATTGAAAATAGCATTTGCAAAGCTTACAAGAACTAATACTGCTTAAAAAGTTTGTGATGAAGAGTTATGAAATAGTGGCTTATTTTGTAGAGGTATTTGGTTCTCCTTTTCATATATGAATATGGATTCATGCAAAAAGTCTCAATCCAATTAAACTCTAATTTGTTTTTAGTTGAGGGTATTTTCCAAATCCAAATAGAAGAGAACAAATTTGTTCCAAATCCAAACAGAATAAGGAAAATAGAACTACTGCAATATAAGGAATGTGTTAGAAATGCTCTTAGTTTTATTACTTGAACTTAATAATGAATTGGTACTTGTTATAAACCAAAACCTAAACAAACTATGAAAAATTGAGAATATGCAGAATTAGTATTTTTAATAATTAAAAGACTACGAAATTAGTTGGAACTCTACTCCTATTTTGTCACGGTTTTTGCATTTGAATACTGTAATATATTGAGGTTTTGACTATGCTAAACTTTTATCTGGATTTTTACCATACCGAGTCAAAAATTACCGTGAGAGAATTTTGCTTATTTTGCCAATAATTATTATTTATAATTATAATTTAATCCAACATAAAATGTACCTATGAAGGGTTATATATGTAGGCTTCGGGTTTAATCCTTTAAACTTCCTTGGGTGTTGAATATTGTTAGTGTTCCCAAATTTCCGAAGTTGATACTCTAGTAGCCTCATTTTTGTATTAAGGACTAAGGAGTATATATTCTTATTATTAGCTGGAAAATTATATGATAATTTATTTGTTTATATTAAAATTTCTTTACTTGAAAAACTAGTTGTGATAATTTTTCAAGTTTAATTTGAAAAACTCGACTTCAAGTTGGAGTGAACCATAATATGACCAAACATTTATTTGTATATATATATATATATATATATATATATATATATATATATATATATACACACACACACAATTGACTCCTAAATTTTATTTTAAAATAAAAATAAATATATCCATATATGTTGAACATTAAATACTTTGACCCGTAACATACTACATAGATTCGTTTTAGGTATGCGAGTGTATGCAAGCATGCAGTATGAGTAAGGGCTCGCTTGGACGTGAAACTTTTTTCTTGTTTTCAAAATATTTTGAAAGCAATATTTGGTTAGATCAGTTTTTGAAGATGAATTTTTACTGGTTTTGACCCATTTTCAAGTAAAATCTTTTAATTTTCCCATGCATAAAACTTCAACTTTTTCCCCAATTAAAATGCATGTCTAGACACAAAAATTTCAAATATTATTCCAACTTCGATGTTAAATATTATTTTTCAAATATCACCCCGTTCATGTCCAAATGCCTACATAACTCAAGTTTTTATTTTTTATTTTTTTAAACTAACTTTTGGTGTATTTTTAAAGAATGGTAACCGCAGTTTTGTTACTTTGTTTTGAATATGTAGTCAAGACAAATGAAAAATTGTAGTCAAGACAAATGAAAAATTTCAATAACATTAAACTTTTATTACAAACTTTTAAATTTTTAGGACGAACTAAAATGATTTGTAAACCAAAAATGGAATGCAAATGTCTTTTTTATTTGCACATTTCAATATATATATATATATATATATTTTTTTTTTTTAATATCCTTTTTTGCACCCGTTTTTAAAATTTATTGTTATGTTTTTCTGGTTTGCTTATTTGCCAACGTACATATAGTACGTAACTCGTTTTAGGAAGAAATTAGACACAAAGATTCGTTTTTAGTGATTAATTTTGAATAAATGTTGTCGTTGTCTCCCATGGATTCGGTTTCGTTTATATAACCTGATTTATTTTCTCTTGAATTTAGAGTTTAAGTTTTATGCACCGTCGGTGTATAATTTCTTACACCATTGGGTAACATTTACCTATTTCCAATTTATTTTTTCTTTTTCCAAAATTCATGGTTTTGTTTCTTTTTCCCTAACCTCTCTCCCTTGAAACCCTGCGGGCAATTCGCAGGAATGCTCCTCATTCGGGGTGGTCTTTAATTTTTGCCCCTCAAATTGCTGGTCTTTAATTCTTGCCCTTCGCGTAGAAACCTTGAGGTTTTGGGTTCGAACCCCGGCTCCGACATAAAAGTAAAAAATAATTTCGCAAGGCAAGGCTTGGGGGAAAGTTATGCCGGATTCGGCATAAGCGCCTTAAGTCATAACTAAAGTTATGCTGGATTCGGCATAACTTTAGTTATACCTTAAGGAAACCTCTGCAGGAGATAACATAGGTTGTCTTAAGTCATAACCAAAGTTATGCCGGATCCAGTATAAGCTGTCTTATAAGGCAAACTTTTAGTTATGCCTTAAGGCAACCTATGCCGGATCTAGCATTACTTTAGTTATGTCTTAAGGCGCTTATGCCGAATCCGACATAACTTTCCCCGAGCCTTGCCTTGCTAAATTATTTTTATTTTTATGTCTGAGTGGGGATTTGAACCTAGAACCTCAGTATTTTCGGCCACCTTTTCAATTGAAGGGCAAAACTTAAAGACTACTAATTTGAGGGACAAAATTTAAAGACCACCCAAAAGAAGGGCAATCCGCGCAAAAAAATGAAACCCTCCGTCCTCATAGCTCCTCAAGTTTGTTAATTCATTTTCTCTCCGGCTTTTCCAAACCCGAATAACCTTCGTCCCTTCTTAATCCTTAGATTATACATTCGTATGTATTTATGAGGGACTTCAGAATGATGATGGCATCACCAAATTTGTCCCACATCTTTGAGGATACACACCAAATTCGATTCATAAGAATTTGCAGTATTTCGTTATGAAAATCAGAAAAGTTCCCAAGGATTAGATGTCTGACATATTGAAGAATTATTTCTTTTAAGATTCATAATGTTTGAGGGTTAAAGAATTACTTAGTGGTTTATTTACCATGGTATTGAGAGAAATACAGTAATGCTTTAGTAAACAGCATTCAGTTATGAAATAATTTTGGTGTTGAAGAATTACTTTACTGAGATGAAAACATGAACAACGTCAGATTTTAGTACATAATGTTGGAAAAGGAAGAATTTTGGTTACTTATTATTAAAATTCATTTATCCTTTGATACATTTTTGGTCATAAATTGTAATTATAGAAAAGAGTAAATATATTATCTTTAAAATTACCTGATGGTGTAAGAAATCTTGTACAGTGCACAAAACTTAAAACTCTTAAACTTATTGACTGAAATTAAACCATTAACGTTAGTGCATGCATCAGATCTGTGGGAACGTCTCTTTTATGTTTTAGGATGTCATCAGTTAGCTCCTAGGCTGGAAGTCTCCATTTATTACTACTCATTAGTATGAGAATCATTTTTTTTTTTTTTGGTAAGTACGATATATTTAATAACAAAACCAAAAGGTTACACAGGAGCACGTTGTGGTACAACCACAATATTACAAACCGCAGAATCCTTAACGAAATTGGCTTTAGCTAAACTACTAGTACTAGCTACATTAGAATAAGGTTACAGCTTTATACACCCTTACTTCTGAATTGGTTAAAAATTGCAACATATTTCACTAAGCCATTGGTTTTTCCACTCTAATGAAAGATGCTAACTCAAGGATGTTAAGTTAAATTGGGGGCCCGACTACGAGCTTGCGAGTAGGAAGGATTATGTAACGACCCATTTGGTCGTTATAACACTTTTGACCCATTTACCCCCGTTGACCTTTTCCCAAGCCCTATTAGTACTATTTTGACCCGCGGGGATGGGTGGTACGGTTCCCGAGGTGATCGGGCGAGATTTATGATGTTTGTTGCGAAATTGACCCTTGAAGTGAGTTTGACCAATAGTTGACTTTTGAGTAAATGAACCTTTTTCGGAAATCCGTCGATTCCGAGAGGTCAGGATGGTTGATTGTGACTTGGTGGAATGTTCGGTTTGGTTCCTAAGGCATTTGGTAGCGTTTCGGGTTATTGGTTGGAAAATTAGTATTAGGCCATTGGGTGTTGACCTGGTCAAACAGACCTCCGTTAGAAATTTCGAGACCGCGAATGAGTCCGTAGTGTGTTCTTATGTATGACTGCATGTCTGATTTGTAGCTGTGAGGTCTCGGGTGGCGGACCCGCTGTGGCGAGGCCCTAGTCCGCTACTGCGAGGGTAATGGTTAAGTGGTGAGTCACCACAGTGGGCAGGGATCCACTGTGGCATACTCGTGGAAACAAACCAAGGGCCGCTGTAGCGGACAGTCCAGCTGCTGCAGCGAGTGATGGGACCAGTTTCTTATTTAATGCTTAGTTGAAACCCTTCATTTCCTATCACTTCATTTATTGTTTCTAAGCATCCTTTGAGGCGATTTTGAGAGTTCTTGGCTGATTTCTCTTGTGGGTAAGTTCCCTAACCTTAAATCCATTCCTTTATCTTTCTTTGAGCTTGAATCCACGCTAGAATCTCTATAGAACTAAGAGGAAAGATGGGTTTTGATGTTCATTTCATTATTTGAGTTTAAGTCTTCTTAAATGAGAATTGTTGGTAGATTTGGCTAATCTAAATATGGAAATTGACGATTTAGTAACTAATTAATAGGCTTGAATCTTCCATTTTTGTTGATGAAATTGAAGATTGAAAGTTAGGGTTTATACCCAAATTGAGGGTTTTGACTTGAATGATGTAATTGACCTATTCTTGAGTTAATCTATCAATTGAATAGTGGAATTGAACTTCTAGAACATTGAGTCACCGATTTCACATTCGAAATACCCGTTTTATCCTTGTGGGCCCGTTTCCTCTATTTTCATAGTAGATTTTGATTCAAAGGGTAGCCTAGCAATATGAGTGTTGTTCTTCCTATTTTCTAACTTAGAATTCGATTATGGTTAGACTTTGAGTATTTGGAGGCGTTCCGTAAAGGCAAAGCAAAGGTGTGAGGCTCCTACTTGGCTAATAACCTTATGGTTAGACTTCAGTTAGCGAAGCATATGTAGAGTTAGCGATTGTTGGAGAAAGCATGTTACGCCTTCGGGTATGAGGTCGGGATGAAATTTTATTAGGTTGGTACTGTTGGTTGATTGTGGCTTGTTGCCTTGTTGTGATCTATTGGCTCGTTGCCACGTTTGCGATACTAGAATTGATGTTTGAGTTGCATTATCACGATTTTGAAGCCGTATCTCTCATTTATTGGGTATTGTCTTATAAAGAGGAAGAAAAGGGTTTATTCGTGATATTGTGATGCGTGTCCACGTGGGGCACAATTGATATTGTTAGATTCTCCTGATATGTGTCCATGTGTGGCACCCTTGATATTGATAGATTCTCATTGGCATTTATATCATTCATGCACTCATACTCATACATTTGGATCAGGTTGCACGCCGTAACATATTTTATACATATATTGCATCGGGTTGCGCGCCGCAATATAAACCAATGTGTGTGTATATATATATATATTGCATCTATTGATCATATTCATGGATTATACTTGTGGTTGTGATCATTTGGAGGAATTGTGGGAAACTTGGCAGACTTGTGTATATATATATGTATATTGCATCTATTGATCGGATTCATGGATTATACTTATGGTTGTGATCATTTGGAGGAATTGTGGGAAACTTGGCAGACTTATGTTTAGGTGCTTCATCATAAGCTATGACTCGGTCGTTGATCATTGATTATGAGCATGATTATCTTTCAGTCTCTTTAGTTATATATGTTAACTAACTGTTGTCGGCCTATGATACCTACCAGTACATAGTGTTTGTACTGATACTACCTTGCTGCAGTCTTTTATGAGTGCAGAGTACGTGATAGGGTCGACTTCCTCTCCTCGTCGCTGATTTCCCGAGGCTTTGCTGACAAGCATCCAGGGTGAGCACATAGACAGATCTGCAGCTCGGATGCCTCTTCTTATCTGCTTGTCTTATTTTGATACGCTGAGACAGTATTCCATTTTCAAACTTGTATTCATATTCCGACTTGTAGTATTATAGTAGTGGCTCTTGTACGGCCTTAGACCAGATTCCTTGGGATTGTTGTATTATTTTCGCACTTATTTACTTATCCTTATTATTATTTACATTTGAGACTTATATTTTGATTGTCTTAATTACTTTATTGTGGTTGAATGAATGTTTTGGGAAAGTGTTTGCCTACCAAGATGGGAAATGGTAGGTGTCCACACGTTGCCCGATTTGGGACGTTACAAATTAGGTGACATCCTAAACCTCTAGGATTAGAACTAGAGGATATCCTAAAAACTCTAATACTAGGATTTTTTTCGCAGCCTATATATGCATGGCTTCTCCGCATAATTATGTATCTTGTAATCAACCTTTCATTAAGAATTAATAAGAATTGGTGACAGCCGTTTTTCTTCTCTATGAGGGTTTCCATGTAAAATTGTGTGTTTTCTTTTTTTCCCATGTTATTATTGCTTTAATTATTGTTGTCTCATAACAATTGATATCAAAGCTCGATTTGAGTGGGAGTAATGGGAGACGAAGGGAAGCAGTGTATCGAGTGATTCGATGGAAACAATCTTGGCTTTTGGAAGATGCAGATAGAGGATTACCTCTACCAGAAGAATCTATATCTGCCTCTTGGAGGAAAGGACAACAAGCTGGCGGAGTTGGATCATGGGAAGTGGGATTTGCTGGACCGGAAGGCTTTGGGTGCGACTCGTCTATCTTTAGCGTCATCGGTTGCCTTAAACATCTCCATGGAGAAAACAACGAAGAACCTTATGGATGCTTTGGCAAGGAAGTATGCGAAACCATCGACATCAAATAAGGTATTCCTAGTGAAAAACTATTTAATATGAAGATGACTAATGGCAAATCTGTGGCAGCGCATTTGGATGATTTCATTGTAACGAGACAACTGGAGTCAGTAGGAAAAGCCTTCGCATGGCGTTGTTGATTCTATCAAGCTTGCCTAATTACTGGGATGGTCTGGTGATGGCAATAAGCAGTTCAGTAGTTTCAGGACTGAAATTCGAAGATGTTGTGGGTGCTTTGCTGACTGAGGAATCACGAAGGAACATTCAGCCACATAATGATAGTCCTGGTAATGCACTGAGCGTGGAGGAAACAGGCAGATCTGGTCAAAGGGGTGGTAATAACCAAGGGAAGTCATGTTCAAAGTCTAGAAAACCGGTTGGCAAAGAAGGTCTTGCTTTGTGTTAGAATTGCGGACAACTAGGTCATAAAAGGCGCCACTGCTAGGCACCTCCTAAGCAGTCAAAGAAGAATGACAAGGGCTTATCATCAGGTTCGTTTAATTATGCTGATGAATCATATCATTCTGACGAAGCTTGGGTACTTCTATCATGTGTTTCAGAGAACAAATGTTGGGTATTAGATTTTGGAGCATCGTTTGATGCTACTTCAAACAGGGAGTACTTTTCTAACTATGACTGGTATAATTTTGGCAAGGTGTATCTTGGAGAACATGAACCCTATGAGATCGTCGGGAAGGGAGATATGAAAATCAGTTTGATGAACGGTGGAAAGCTGAACATAAGCAAGTCCAATATGTACCAAAACTAGGATGAATTTAGTTTCTGTTAGTTAATTGGCAAATGTTGGTTGTGTTATTGTTTTTAATGCAAATCCGTGAAAGATAACCAATAATAATTTAGTGATAGCACGAGGAAAGAGAGATGGAACTATGCATACGACATCCACTCAGGATGAGTGTAACACCTCGAACCTTCTAACTAGGCCTTATT
>NC_081351.1:50340482-50366510 GCF_029784015.1 Lycium ferocissimum
TAGTCTTAGCCTTCCCGATGACCGGCCATGCACCGGGGTTCGTAAAACCCATTGGAACTTTGTGCGGCAACGGGGGAATACAGGGGCAACGACTTACCCTCCCTTCTCATTGCCAAGAACCAACCAACAGGCCTGGCGGTATTCACACATAAGCCTTGGCACAACTGCCTTGATTCCTTGACCTGTAGAATCTGTTTTGATATACATGTATATGTTTGATGTATATGGCCTTTCTTCTTAGTACAATCGTGATAGTTGAGCCTGCCTTGATATACATGTATATGTTTGACATATATTCCCCTTTTTCTTAGTATAATTGTGATAAGTTCAAAAAATTATAAACTAACCGGTTTCCCCTTTTTTCTTTCCTCCCTC
Organism: Lycium ferocissimum; assembly: GCF_029784015.1. Taxonomy (NCBI): domain Eukaryota; kingdom Viridiplantae; phylum Streptophyta; class Magnoliopsida; order Solanales; family Solanaceae; genus Lycium; species Lycium ferocissimum. Next base: position 50,340,858 of record NC_081351.1, read on the forward strand.
ACCACATGGAACTCGAGTCGGGTCAGCCTGCCTATTGGGCCTTAGGCCCAATAAGGAAAATTCTTTCCTCGGAGATATTGAGTCCGCAAAGACGGAGGAAAAAGCTTGGCATGCAAAAGGCCCAGCCATAGGTGAAAATGGCTGGCTAGGGGCTTGGTACGCCCCTAGTCTTTACATTATTTGCTCATTGCTATCCTTTTTTTTTTTTTTTTTTTTTTTTAGTTTTTATGTATTTGTAAAACTTGTACAAACTCATGTTATAGTGGAATCTTCATTGTGCGAACTAGTACTCTTAGGACAACGGTGCTCATGCCGTCTAGATTGACTCTAAGTCCCCAAACCACTTCTTTCAAAAACCCGGATTTAGCGTAATGATTTTTGATAACTTAAAAGCGGATTAATTAACTATTTGGCATGGTTTTAAATCTTTAAAACAAGAAAAATGAAAAGAGTATTTCAAAAAAGCTTTGAATATTGCAAATCTGTTAAATGGATTGTTTTTTCCAAAACCAAAACAGAGTTTTATTTTCTAGAACTAAAGGATAAAAATAGGCAAGTATTTTTATCCCTAACTTAGGTATAATTTGGGGCCAAACCCCACTGATTTTAGCAAAAAATAGACAAGGCTAGAGTTGGCCCAAAACAAAAGGATTTTTTGGGCCAAAGCCCATTTACAAGAAAACAAAAAGAGGAGGATATAAACACTTCTAAAGCCCTTTAAACAAACTCATTTGGGCCCAAAAAAGGCAAATCTTCAAATGTTGGCTATAAAGGTCCAAAACACAAAACTGATTTCATAAATTGTCTTAAACAATGCATTTCCTAAAATAAATACATTCGTATACATATGAGTTCTCGGATAAAGTGTTCCAAACGTGTTATACGGATCGAGTCAAATAAAGTATGAGTCAAGCATGGACAAAATTGGAAAATTTTTAAAAAAAATGTAATAAGTTCATATTTTTCAAATAAGACAACAATCTTATACTTATTTTCCAAACGAAATACATCACCCTTACATTCAAAAATGGGGAATTATTTCACGCGGATATTATAAATATGAACCTACATAAAAGGAACATCTTCAAATTCTTTTCAAAAAATGATATGCAAAATGACAAGGTTTTTTGCGAGAATAAACACTAAATGGACAGTTTATGCAAATACTCATACTTTGGAATTCGAAGGTCAACCGTATGGTACAGATCCTTAATACTAGGGTGCCTAACACCTTCCCCAGGGGATCATCAGAACCCTTACCTAGAAATCTGGATTACGAAGGATTTTTTCACGGTATTTAAATAAATCCCCCCCCCCCCCCCCCCCCTTTTCCTAATTTTCTAAAAATTAGGTGGCGACTCTTTTAAAAAAAAACAGGTCCGAAAGAGCACCAACGAGTTCGTAGTAGCTTTTATGCCTTAACACCGCATAAAAAACGAACCGTTACAAATACATCATTTGAATATAAATATTGTCTCGAAATAGAAATGGGACAATAAGTAAGCTAGAGTCTCGGCTGCATGGATCTTTAGTAACTCACCCTCAGAACTCTAGAAATGGAAAGGGAACCTGTCTCAAAATCTACACCCCGAAAAGGAGTGTAGTTAGGTAGCATCAGTACAAACAACACGCACTGAGTAGGCATCATAGGCCGGCAACAGTTAGATCGCATATGCAAACAAGGAAACCGAAAGATAAGCATGCTCACAAATAGATACAAGTCAACAAGTCCAAATTATGCATTTCCACTACCAACACCGATGTCTCACCATGAATATTCCATAAGTCCGAACAAACCGTAACAATAAATATAACTAAGAATCACCAACCGATCAATATCAAACCAACCAACAATAAGAACATGTGATGTGTATGCAAATGAAATGCAATGCAATGATACACATATGCTCCGGAGGGACGATGTCCACCTATCGATAGTCATGAACCATGGAGGACTGCTAAGTCCATGTATCGTCATTCCGTATCACACAGCCTAGAACGACTCATCCAACTCCTCGCTAGCCACTCCGTATCACAAAGCATAGAGATGGTTACGAAATATAGTAATGTCACATGAATCATACTTACCCCTGTCATCATCATCTTCCAATATCAAGATCAAGACAGATATATCATGGATATGAGAAAGTATGCCATGCAATGAGAATATCACAAATAACATATGAATTCCAGTCAATTCACACAAAGACATCCATCATAGTACAAATATCACATGAATCCTTTCCTTCCAACTAGTCTCCCATAATTCATAGAAACCACCAATTTAAATATGAAAAGCCAAGCATAAACCTAGAGGTTCTAACAGGCCACGAGCCCAAACACACAAGTCACACAATAGTACCAACCTAAGAACTTCATCCCAAACTTCATACCCAAAGGTTCACATGATGTCTCCAACAATTTCCTAGTACTACATACGAGTCGCTAACTGAAGTCTAACTGAGAAGGTAAGACATAACCTACCTGGAAGGCCGAATACAAGTCAAGAACCACCCAACAAAGCCTTGCCCTTCCTTTGCACTTTGAAATACTCAAAGTCTAGTTATAACGTAATCTAGATTAGAAATCATGAAGAATGATACCCCTAATGCATAGCTTCTAGTTAGGTCAATTGTAGATTATGGAATTTGAGGAAACGAGCCCACAAGGGAAAAAAGGGAAATTTGAAACTGAATCATGCAATTCAAGTCTAGATGATCAAAAACCACTAATCAATTCCTAGATTAACTCAAGATTAAGCTAAATTCGTATTTAAAGTGAGAACCCCCAAATTTGGGTATAAACCCTAACTTTCCAGTTCATGAATTAACCTCTACTAATGGAAGATTTATGCTTAATAACAATGGATAAATCAGAATCCAAGGTTATACTAGACAATTTCATCAACAATTTCTATTTAGGAAGTCTAAAACTCATTTTAGGAATTTCTCATAAAACCCAACTTTCCCTCTTCAATTTCATCCCAATAAATAGATAGATTCGAGCCTAACAACATTAATCTAACCAATTCCATGCTTAACTTAGCTAAATTCATCAATTATAACTCCTCAAGAAAGATTTAAACCCCTTTAAAGAAGAAACCATAAAAAACCCTATTTTATTCTTCATGTTCTATGAATTTACTACCATGAATTCTTACTTAGGAAAGATACATGAAAGAAATGGAGACTAGGGAACTTACCCTCATGAGAAATCTGACCAAAATCTCCTCAAATCGCCTCCAAGATGCTAAGGAATTGTAATATTAGAAATGGGAGGAATAAGGGTTTCCATAAGGTATTTAAATAAGAAACTGATCCGTCAGCAGCTACGGCGGTCAAACCATCGCTATGGCGCCACCGTTGGCAGTCACCCCGTTGCTATGGCGGCCATCAGACACCAGAAATTTTTGGTGTTTTCTAAATATGGAATCGACACCCGGAACCACCCCGGAACCTCCCGAACACAAACCAAATATGCATACATATGTAAAATGCGCTACGAAGTCACCCGCACACTCAGAATTCTCAAAAGAGGTCTTGTTGACCAAGTCAACCCCCAATAGCCTAAAACTAACTTTCCAACCCAAGTCCCAAAACGCACCTGAGTGCATTGGGAACCGAACCGAACATACCAGCAAGTTACAAATTCCTATCCAGACCACTTAGAATAGATGAATTTTCGAAAAAGGTCTGTTTACCCAAAAGTCAACTTGAGTCAAATGTTTTTTTTCTTTAAGGCTTATTTTCACAAAAAAACCAATCTAATACTCATCCGATGACCTTGGAAATCATACCACCCATCCCTGCAAGTCTAATACATGCTAATGAAGCTTGGGGAAAGGTCAACCGGGTCAAAAGAACTATAACGGCCAAACGGGTCGTTACACTCAGGAGAGTAATTTCACGTTCCATGTCAATTTTACGGGCCGTACTTGTCACCGTACATTATGGTAAGGGATGTACTTCCAGCCCGTACCTCATCAGAAAGGATTTGAGGTTTCTGATATTTGGCATTCCAGGTACGACCACATCATACGGGCCGTACATTAAAGTATAGGTCGTACATAAGCCGTACCTCATCAGAAAGAATTAGGAGTTACTGGAATTTGCCATTCCAGGTACGGCCACAAAGTACGGGCCGTACTTGTTACCCGTACTTTTCCCGTCTCAGCAAAAAGTATAAATACACAGGTTCAGTTTTTAATCCTATTTTTCATACTCTCAAGCCCTAGCACAAAGGTTCTCTCCTCCCACCATTGAAATACACCAAGGTAAGCCTATTCCAAGTGAATTCTAACATATATCCATGAATTTTAAATAGAAATTCATTGTTCCTAACCTAGGGTTTTCAAGAAAACCCATCACAAGGATTCAAGATTAAAGCTTTTGAATTTCTTCCCCACGCCACATTCATCCACGAAAACACGAAGTTTCATATACCTAGGTTTTCTATTTCAATTCATGACCATCCTAAGTTACATGTATCATGCTATACCATGTTTGTATTACTAGTTCGTTATTGTATTCTGGATATTCCATTTTTGGTTATTAGAAATCCGTCCGTAATCCATGAACACCCATGCTTTGCATTCCATTGGTTCTTAAATGCAAGATATGAATTATTATGCTTGTTTTCATGAAATTCTACATGCTTCCATGATTTCATACAAGTTATACTATATATCTATATTCATGTTATATTATACTCATGAATCATGTTTATGTAATCATGGGCTTGTCAGCCAATTATATCCATGTTCATGTTTTGGGAGTCTTACAAATTACCGAGAAGGTTTAATACCTGAAACTGCGTATGCCAGCGTAGGATAAGGATTGCTCTGCCTAGTTAGGATGATTCCTTCATGTTTACCCATTGCGGGTTATTGGATCCATTCATGTCATTTTCATGTCTTGTACCCCGGCAAGGTATAAGATGGCTTAGCTGATCGGGCAGATATCAGACGCCACGTGCTTACATGGTGGTTACATATCGGTTATACTAAGTCTCTCCCACTTAAAATGTCCTACTTATGTTATATATATATATATATATATATACTCATGTTCATGTTCAGCTTATAGTTTCAATTCTTATTATTTCATGTGCTATGCTTGTTCATTCAGTTGCTTTACATACCAGTACAATTCAGATGTACTGGCATCCCCTTTTATTGCTTGGAAGCCTGCATTTCCCAATGTGGGTATTGACTTACAGGATGGCGAATTTGCTCGTTAGGACTATTCACGTATCAGCTGTTGGTGAGCCCGAATTCCATTCAGGGTGTTATCTTTACTTTATTTTCATGTTAGTTATGCAGTCAAGGTATGCCGGGGGCCTTGTCCTGGTAAACAGTGTAGTAGTCAGACTCATGTCAGAGGTTTTATAGACTAGTCAGTTATGTCATATCAGAGGTTCAGTTGAGTTAGCCTCGTTAGCTACGTTACTATATTTCTGTATTCATGATATAATAGTATTTTCAGACTTATGATTGTTGAACTCCATGTTTTCACAGGTCATGCATACTTATATTATATTCTGTATAAGTTCTTGCCCCATGTTAATTTAGCAAGCCATGTGCTTCGCCCGGTCATATGCAACAAGGCACCGAGTGCCATGTTACACCCAGGCCATAGTTCGAGGCGTGATAAAGCTTGGTATCAGAGCCTGGGTTCAAGTATATTAGGGAGTTTATGAAACCGTGTCTAGTGGGGTCACTCTTATATGTGTGTGCGCACCACACATATAAACAGTTGACCACCAAGACATCTAGGATTGTCTTACTTCTTTCATAGTCTAGATCGTGCAGTTAGAGCTATTGTTTTAGGAATCCTTCTAACTCGTGCGTATTACGTATTTTAGAAAATGCTAGCAAAAAGAAAGTACACCAAGAGGATTTCAGCTACTAGCCAGAGAGCTACTACGAATGTTACTCTAGAAGTGGAGCCTCAGACTCAGAGGCTGTATAATATTCTGCACCCCCACCTACCGAAATGCTTGCGGAAGTCCAACCCACAGTTACTCCACAGGATAGCGCCTTAGATATAGATGTTAGGGGAGCTATCCAGTTGCTTACCCAAATTGTTGTTACCTACGCACAACATCAAGAAACGACTCCTAGCGCAAGTGCTAGTGGAGCGTTGAACTGTTCTAGGACTAAGGAATTTCTGCATATGAGGCCTCCAGTGTTCATAGGGACTGTCAAGGGGGAAGATTCTCAAAATTTCATTGATGAGCTTCAGAAGGTTTTTTTTTGGGTGATGTATGCTTCAGAGACGGAGGCAGCAGAGTTGGGAGCTTATTAGTTACAGGTTATTGCTCATATTTTGTATGAGACATGGGAATAGTCTCGCAGGGAAGATACATCTCTAGTAACTTGGGACAAATTTGCAGATGCCTTCATTGACCACTTCCAACCGCTTGAGGTCAGAGAGGCAAAAGCCTATAAATTTGAGAGACTCAGGCAGAATGATATGAGCGTGAATGACTATTACCTCAAGTTTGTTTCTTTGGCCAAGTATGTTCCACATATAGTCCTGATATGAGGGCCAGAGTTAGGCGATTTGTGTTAGGCCTTATACCCGACTTGTATGGTGATGCAAATATTGCTGCTCAGAATAGGGAAATGACCATCATTAAGATAGTTGTTTTCGTTCAGGATAATGAGGACAGAATGAAGGAAGAAGAAGCACTTCAGAAAGAGAAGGACAGAGAATTATAAAAAAAAAAAAGATAAGTCTACAGGTCACTTCAGTCATAGGGGAGGTGGAGGCAGGAAATTCTTCAAGAACAGGTCATCACAACCCACTCCATCTGCAGCCAATGCCTCAGCCCCAAAGTTTAGGAATGATCAGAAAAGACAGAGTTTCAAGTCAGCAAGTTCCTATTCTCAGGCTAGTGTGGGTCAGAAGACTTATGATAATTCGGTCTGCAGCAAGTGTGGTAAAAGACACCCAGGGAAGTGTCGAATGGGTATGGATATATGCTATGGGTGTGGCCAGCGGGGCCATTTTCAGAGGGACTGTCTATCAGCGAGACAAGATATCGGTCGTAACGTGGCTCAGTCCACAAATTCAATAGCTCCTTATCATTCTCAAGCCCAGTCAAGGCATAGTGCAGCTAAGTTTGGAAATGCAGGCGGAGTTAGGAGCCGCTTATTAGCAGGTCGTCAAGATATAGAGACACGTGGAGATGTTGTCACAGGTACATTAACAGTTTTCACTTTCAATGTTTATGCCCTTGTTGACCCAGTATCTACCTTATCATATGTAACCCCATTTATTGCTAAGAAATTTGGGATAGAACCAGAAAAGTTACATGAACTCTTTGAAGTTTCCACTCTAGTTGGAGAGTCAGTTATAGCTAGACGTATTTATAGAAGTTGTCCAGTTTTGGTCTATCACTGTAGAACCATAGTCGACTCAGCAGAGTTGGAAATGGTAGACTTTTATGTAATCATGGGTATGGATTGATTGGCTTCATGTTATGCCAAAGTAGGTTGTAGAACCAAAATAGTAAGATTTGAATTTCCTAATGAACCAATCATAGAGTGGAAGGGAAATTACGTAGTACCCAAGGTAGGTTTATTTCCTATCTCAAAGCCAGAAAGATGATTTCCAAGGGGTATATCTATCACTTAGTCCGAGTCAGGAATACAGATACCCAGACCTTAGCTCTCTAGTCCATACCAGTCATTAATGAGTTTCCAGAAGTCTTCCTGGAGTTCCTCTCGATAAGGAGATAGACTTTGGAGTTGATCTACTTCCCGGCTCTGAGCCGATATCTATTCCGCCATACAGAATGGCTCCAACAGAGTTAAAAAATTTAAAAGCCCAGTTAAAAGATTTTCTTGACAAGGAATTTATTAGGCCAATTCTTTCACCTTGGGGTGTACCAGTCTTGTTTATCCAAAAAAAAGATGGTTCCTTAAGCATGTGCATTGACTACCGTCAGTTGAACAATGTCACCATTAAAAAAAAGTATCCTCTTCCTAGAATTTATGATTTATTTGACCAAATTCAGGGTGCCCAGTGTTATTCCAAGATTGACCTCATATCAGGATACCATCAGTTAAAGGTTAAGGAACTTGATATTCTGAAGACCGCCTTTAGAAACCGTTATAGTCATTTCGAATTTCTTGTCATGTCATTTGGGTTGACAAATGCACCAACCGCTTTCATGGACCTTATGAACATGGTCTTCAAGCCTTATCTTGATTTATTCATCATAGTGTTTATTGGTGCCATTTTAGTGTATTCCCGTAGTGAGACTGATCATGCAGAACATCTCAGAATAGTGTTGCAGGCACTTCAGAATAGTGAACTTTATCCGAAATTTTCTAAGTGTGAATTCTGGCTGAAGTCAGTGGCGTTTCTCGGCCATGTAATCTCAGGTTAAGGTGTGAAAGCTGATTCTCAGAAAATTGATGCCATGAAGAACTAGCCCAGACCCACCTCAGTATCCGATATAAGAAGTTTCTTAGGTCTGACTTTGTAGAGGGATTTTTCTCTATCTCAGCTCCATTGACTAAGTTGACTCAGAAAAAGGTCAAATTTCAATGGTCAGATGCATGTGAGCAAAGTTTTGAAGAGTTGAAGAAGAGGTTGACTTCTCCTCCAATTTTGATGCTATCAGAAGGAACCAGAGGGTTTGTAGTCTATTGTGATGCTTCAGGGATTGATTTCGAATGTGTCTTAATGTAACATGGTAAGGTTGTAGCTTATGCGTCTCGACAACTTAAGGCTCATGGAAAGAATTATCCGACTCATGACTTGGAATTGGCAGCTGTGGTTTTTGCACTTAAGCTATGGCGTCATTATTTGTATGGAGTGCATGTTGATATTTTCATTGATCACAAAATCCTGCAGGATATTTCAAGAAGAGAGAGTTGAACCTCAGGCAGAGTAGGTGGCTCGAATTGCTTAAAGATTATGATTTGGATATTCTCTATCACCCAGGAAAAGCGAATGTAGTAGCCGATACTCTTAGTCGGTGATCCATGGGAAGTATAGCTCACGTTGATATAGATAAGAGAATGATGACAAGAGAAGTCCACAGCTTGACAAACCTAGGAGTTCGACTCTTAGACTCTGAAGATGGTGGAGTCGTTGGTCAAAGTAGGGCTTACCTCTCCTTTGTGGCCGCTGTGAAGGAGAAACAGTTTAGTGATCCCTTCTTACGGTAGTTGAAAGAGGGGATTCACAATCATAAGACAACGGTTTTCGAACAAGGGGGAGATGATGGTACCTTGAGGTACCAAAGCAAATTTTATGTTCTAGATGTAGATAGGCTCAGAGAGCAGATTATGTTAGAGGCTTACAATTCCAAGTATTTTATACATCGAGGTTCCATAAAGATGTACCATGACTTTAAGGAAATTTATTGGTGGAATAACATGAAAAAGAATGTAGCAGATTTTGTGGCTAAGTGTCCAAATTGTCAGCAAGTGAAAGCCGAACACCAGAGGCCTGGTGGCTTGGCCCAGAATACTGATATTCCTATTTGGAAATGGGAGATGATAAAAATGGACTTTATAACAGGTCTACCTCACTCATCGTGAGGAAATGACTCAATTTGGGTGATTGAGGACCAACTTACTAAATCAACACAAATTTTGCCAGTCAAGACCACTGAATCAGCAGAAGATTATGGCAATTGTATATCCATGAAATTGTCAAATTGCATGGGACCCCAGTGTTTATTATTTCAGATAGTTGTACTCAGTTCACAGCAAACATTTGGAAATCCTTTCAGAGAGGATTTGGAACCAAGGTAAACCTCAGCACAACTTTCCATCCTCAAAAAGATAGCCAGGCAGAGCGCACTATTCAAACCCTTAAGGACATGTTGAGGGCATGTATCCTAGATTTTAAAGGTAATTGGGATGATCATTTGCTTCTCATTGAGTTTGCTTATAATAATACTTATCATTAGCATCAAGATGGCATCATTTGAAACTCTGTATAGGCGAAGTAGATCACCCATTGGTTGGTTTAAAGTTAGTGAAGCAGAGTTGTTGGGACCAAATTTGCTCTATCAGGCTATGGAGAAAGTCAAGTTGATTCAAGAGCATTTGGGAACAGCTCAGAGTAGCCAAAAGTCCTACACGGATGTGCGGCGTAAAGACCTAGAATTTCACGTTGATAATTGGGTGTTCTTAAAAGTTTCACCTATGACAGGTGTGATGAGATTTGAAAGAAAGGGTAGAATCCTGCGAAGGATTGGTCAAGTGGCTTATGAGCTTGAATTACCACAAGAATTGGCTGTTGTACACTTAGTGTTCTATGTATCCATGTTGAGAAAGTGTGTGGGAGACCTGTCGTTGGTTGTTCTTACTGACACTATAACGATTAAGGATGGCCAAACCTATGAGGAGATCCCTATGGCTATTCTTGATCATCAGGCTTGCAAGTTGATAACTAAGGAAGTAGACTTAGTAAAGGTGTTATGGAGGAGTCAGAAAGTCAAAGAGTCTACATGGGAAGCCGAAGAAGACATGAAATCCAAATATTCGCATTTGTTTGAGAAACAAGCAAAAAACATTCAAGGTATATACCTTCTGAATCCATGTCATATCCCTTACTTATTCATGCCTCACGTCTCATGTTCATATATTCTCTACTCATGTCCCATGTCCCAGCGTTCATGTTTCTATGAAAATCATGTCATGTTATTTCAGTCTCCATGTTCCATGTCATGTTTCCTCGCGTTCATATACTCAAGCCACGTCCAGTGTCATTCTTAACCATGACCCATCATTGGAGGAAGAATGATCCCAAGAGGGAGATATTGTAACAACTCATACCTTCTAACTAGGCCTTATTAATGATTCAGGGATTTAGAAACCAAGGTGGCAAGTGTTGGATTTGGAATTTTGCCTCAGCACAGTAATTTCACATTATACGTCAATTGTACAGGTCGTATCGTTCACCGTACATTATGGTACGGGACGTACTTCCGGGCCGTACCTCATCAGAGAGGATTCGAAGTTTCCGATATCTGGCATTCTAGGTACAACCACATTGTGCGGGCCGTACATGGTGCCCGTACCTCATCAGAAAGAATTAGGAGTTACTGGAATTTTTTATTCCAGGTATGGCCACAAAGTATGGGCCGTACATTCATGTGCCCGTACATGTTGCCCGTACTTTTCCCGTCTCAGCAAAAAGTATAAATACGCAGGTTCAGTTTTTAATCCTATTTTTCATACTCTCAAGCCCTAGCACGAAGGTTCTCTCCTCCCACCCGTTGAAGTACACCAAGGTAAGCCTATTCCAAGTATTCCAAGTGAATTCTAACATATATCCATGAATTCTAAATAGTAATTCATTGTTCCTAACCTAGGTTTTTCAAGAAAACCCATCACAAGGATTCAAGATTAAAATTTTTGGATTTCTTCTCAAGTTCAGAACTTCTCTACAATTTATGGAGCGATTAAGGTATGTAAGGTTTCTATCTACATGTGAGAACATCATTATTCTTCCCCACGCCACGTTCGTCCACGAAAACACGAAGTTCCATATACCTAGGTTTTCTATTTCAATTCATGATAACCCTAAGTTACATGTATCATGCTATACCATGTTTGTATTACTAGTTCGTTATTGTATTCTGGATATTCCATTTTTGGTTATTGGGAATCCGTCTGTAATCCATGAACACCCATGCTTTGCATTCCATGGGTTCTTAAATGCAAGATATGAATTATTATGCTTATTTTTATAAAATTCTACATGATTCCATGTTTTCATATAAGTTATACTATATATCTATATTCATGTTATATTACACTCACAAATCATGTTTACAATCATGTTTATGTAATCATGGGTTGTAAGCTAATTATATCCATGTTCATGTTTTGGGAGTCGCACAAATTATCGAGAAGGTTTAATACCTGAAACTACGTATGCCAGCGTTGGATAAGGATCGCTCCGCCTAGTTAGGAGGATTCCTTCATGTTTACCCATTGCGAGTTATTGAATTCATTCATGTCATGTTCATGTCTTGTACCCCGACAAGGTACAAGATGGCTTAGTTGATATATTCATGTCAGATGATGCTCATATTCATGTTCAGCTTACATTTTTAGTTTCAGTTCTTATTATTTTATGTGCTATGCTTGTTCATTCAGCTGCTTTACATACAGTACAATTCAAATGTACTGACATCCCCTGTTATTGCCTGGGGGTCTGCATTTCACAATGCATGTATTGATAATCTGTTCGCTAGGACAGTCACGTATCAGATGTTAGTGAGCCCATTCCATTCTGGGTGTTATCTTTACTTTATTTCCATGTTAGTTATGCAGTCAAGGTATGCTGGGGGACTTGTCCTAGTAAACAGTTTAGCAATTAGACTCATGTCAGAGATTTCATAGATTAGTTAGTTATGTCATGTCAGATGTTTAGATGAGTTAGCCTCATTGGCTACAATACTATACTTCCGCATTCATGATATGATAGTATTTTCGGACTTATGATTATTGAACTTCATGTTTTCACATGTCATGCATGCTTATATTATATTCCGCATCCGGTCATGCCCCATGTTAATTCAGCAAGCCATGTGGTTCGTTCGGTCACACGCAAAGAAGGCATCGAGTGTCGTGTTACGCCCAGGCCATGGTTCGGGGCGTGATAATAAGTCAGTAGCTAGCATTAATATGGATTCTTTATAGAATAATGCAGGTTTATGGCATAGAAGGCTTGGCCGTATGAGCGTGACGGGGATGAAGTGTAACGACCCGTTTGGTCGTTGTAGCACTTTTGACCCATTACTTCTGTTGACCATTCCTTGAGCTCTATTAGTACGATTTTGACCCGCGGGGATGGGTGGTACAATTCTCGAGGTGATTAGGCGAGATTTATGATATTTTTTGTGAAATAGAGCCTTAAAGTGAAAAACGTTTGACCAATAGTTAACTTTTTTATAAACGGACTTTTTGCTGAAATTTGTCAATTCTGAGAGGTTCGGATGGTCGATTATGACTTAGTGGGATGTTCAGTTCGGTTCCCGAGGCACTCGGGAGCATTTTGGGTTATTGGTTGGAAAGTTAGCCTTTAGCCATTGGGTATTGACCTGGTCAAATAGTTCTCCGTTGGGAATTCCGAGACCATGAGTGAGTCTATAGCGTGTTTTTATGAATGGTTGCATGTCCAGTTTGGATATGAGAGGTCTCAGGTGATTGTCGAATTTTGGGATTGAGTGTGTCTGGTGTCCGCCGTAGCTGCACCAGATGCACCTAGTGGACCCACCACAGTGGGGGCGTAGTCCGCTATGGCGAGTGTGTTTGGTTTATGGTGGGTCACCATAGCGGATGCGTGATAGCGAAGGGTGACCGCTAGCGCAGGCCCGCTGTAGCGGACTCGTGGCCGCTGCAGCGGGTGACGAGACCAGAATCCTATTTAATTGCCTAGTTAAAACCCTTCATTTCCGATCCTTTCTTTTATTGTTCCTAAGCATCTTTTTAGGGCAATTTCAGGAGGTTCTTGGCTGATTTCTCTTGTGGGTAAGTTCCCTAACCTAGAATTCATTCCTTTACCTTTTCTAAGCTTGAGTCCATGCTAGAAATTCCATAGAACTAAAGAAGGAAGGGGGTTTTTTGATGTCTATTTCATTATTTGAGTTTTAGTCCTTCTAAATGAGATTTGTTGGTGGATTTGACTAATCTAATCATGGAATTTGATGAATTAGTAACGAATAGGCTTGAATCTTCCATTTGTGTTGATGAATTGAAGGTTTGCAAGTTAGGGTTTATACCCAAATTGGGGGTTTTGACCTGAATGATGAAATTGACCTATTCTTGAGTTAATCTAGCAATTGAATAGAGGAGTTGAACTTCTAGAACGTTGGGTTACCAATTTCACCCTTGAAATACCCATTTTACCCTTATGGGCCCATTTTACCACTTTTTCATAATTGATTTTCATTCGAAGGATAGTGTAGCAATATGGGTATTGTTATTCCTTATTTCTAACTTAAAATTTGATTATGGATAGACTTTGAGTACTTTGAGGCTCTCTAAAATGGCAAGGCAAAAGTGTGATTTTTCGTGGCTCCCGCTCGGCTACCAGGTAGGTTACGGCTTACCTTATGGTTAGACTTTGGCTAGCGAAGCAAATGTAAAGTTAGTGATTGTTGGAGAAAGAATGTTACGCTTTCGAGTATGTAGTTGGGATGGATTACCTAGGTTGGTATTGTTGTTTGATTATGGCTTGTTGCCTTATTGTGATCTATTGGCTTGTCGCCACATATGTGTTACTAGACTTGATTCTTAATTGCTTTATCATGACTGTGAAACTGTATCTCTCATTTATTGGGTATTATCGGGTATAGAGGAAGGATTTGACTCATTCTTGATATTATGGTATGTGTCCATGTGTGGCACGATTAGTAGTGATATATTCTTATTGGGATTGATATATTCTCACCGTCATTAACATCATTCATGCATTCAAACTCATGTATTTGGATTGGGTTGCACGCCGCAACACATATATTCATATATTTGGACCGAGTTGCACGTTCCAAAAAGTATATTGGATTGGGTTGCACGCCGCAACGTACATTGGCCATTTCATATCATTGCATTGCATATGCATTCATTATTATCTTCTCATTTTACATCTATTGATCAAAATATGTTGGTTGTACTTGTGTTATTGTTATCCTGAGGAATTGTGGGAAACTTGGGGACTTGTGTTTAGGTGCTTCGCCATAGGCTATGATTCGGCTATTTGATCTTTCCGTACTTAAGTTGCTATTCTTGGACTGTGTTATATTTATACTTGATTGTGAGCATGTCTATCTTTCAGTCTCATACTTTGTATATGTTAGCTAACTGTTGTCAGCCTATGATACCTATCAGTACATAGTGTTTGTACTGATACTGCCTCATTGCATTCTTTTATGAGTGCAAAGTACGTGACCGGTTCCACATCCTCTCCTCATGACTAATGTTCGAGGCCTTTGCTGACTAGTATCTAAGGTGAGCACATGGATGCATCCGCAGCCCGGATGACTCTTCATTTATTACTTGTCTTATTTGTTATTTCGAGACAGTATTTCATGTATTCAGACTTATGTATTTCATATTCAGACTTGTAGTAATGTAGTAGTGGCTCTTGTACTGCCTTAGACCAGATTCCTAGGGATTGTATGTATTATTTCCACACTTATCTACTTATCCTTATTTATATCTACGTTTGAGACTTATATTTCTATTATCTTAATATTTTTATTGTGGTTAAATGAATAATTTTGGAAAGGGCTCGCCTACCAAGGTGGGAAATGGTAGGTGCCCGCACGACTTGTGGTTTTGGGTCGTGAGATGAAGGTAATGGCTCACAATGAGAAATTGGATAGAGTAACATCTGTTGATTTGCATTTTTATGAAGAATGTGTGTTTAGAAAACAGAAGAAGGTCAGGTTTCCTAAGGGAGAACGAGATCCAAGAAGTAAGAAGCTGAAACTTGTTCATATAGATGTTTGGGGACCATCTCAAATACCTTCATTTAGTGGTTCTACGTATTATGTCACTTTATTGATGATTGTACTAGAATGCATTGGGTTTATTTCATGAAAAATAAGTCTGAGGTAGTTGGCATCTTTAAGAAGTGGAAGTCCCTATTTAAGACCCGGACAAGTTTAAAGCAGAAAAGCTTAAGGTCAGATAATGGAGGTGAGTATTTCATCAAGGAATTTGAAGACTATTGTGTTGAAAATGGTCTTAGGAGAGAGTTGACTTTCAGGGACACCACGACAGAATGAGATAGATGAATAGATGAACAGGACCATTGCTGAAAGAGCTAGAAGCATGATGATCAATGCTGGGTTAGCTGCAAGGTTTTGGGTTGAAGCTGTGAATACTGTAGCATACTTGATCAATAGAGGACCTTCAACCGCGATAGCATGTGAACGGCCTCAAGTATGGACTGGTAAGAAGGTAAAATTCTCGTATCTAAGTTAGATGCAAAGTCCAAAGTTTGCACATTCTTAGCCTATGATGGTGATAGGTTTGGATATAGACTTTGGGATCATGACAGTCAGAAGGTAATCAAGAGTAATTAAGAATGTGGTGTTCAATGAAAACGTTCATTCTCCTTTTCTCTGTTAATTTTCTTTCTAAATTAACAACAACAACAACAATATACCCAGTGAATTGACTCATCCAAACAAATAACAAATGGAGAGTAAATTCACACTACCAGTACAGTTCCACAAAAACCAAAAAGGTTAACTATGCTAAACACCCTTGTGCTATGACTCGGTTACGGACAGACCTATTGTGTTTTAAAATCAAATACTTACACCCCTATATTATGAAAATCACACAGTGACACCCCCTATAATGTATATTTGTAATTAAATATATTTAAATATATTATTAAAATACAAACTAAAACTATAAATAAGACGTATTCTCAGAGTTACTTTTATGAAATTTTAAACGAAAATAAAAGTTTTAACAAATTTTTTTATTCATGCCTTTTATTAAAAAAAATATTTTTACGAAACATTTATCATTCGAAACTCATAAATACGAAAATGAACATACATTGTTTATAAGATATACCAACTGGTAGTAATAATTTTCTTGCATTTTAGTGTAAGTTCTTTATAATTTTATT
This sequence comes from Lycium ferocissimum, assembly GCF_029784015.1. Classification (NCBI taxonomy): domain Eukaryota; kingdom Viridiplantae; phylum Streptophyta; class Magnoliopsida; order Solanales; family Solanaceae; genus Lycium; species Lycium ferocissimum. Next base: position 50,357,489 of record NC_081351.1, read on the forward strand.
AATTGCAATATTTTTTGTATAGAAATTTCTCTTTTTTGTTTTTTATTTATTCTTTCACTTCAAATTATCTTAACTTACTTAGTTAGATGAAGTTTTATTTGTGTAAGATTTTCATTATATAAAAGGTTTAGCTTTTTTGAAAAAAGGGATAAAGTCAAAGAGAGGGTAAGTGCAGGATTTTCATAATATAGGGGGTGTAAGAGTTTGATTTTAAAATACTGGGGGTCTATCCATAACTAAGTCATATTACAGGATTGTTTTGTATAGTTAACCCAAAATAAAAAGACAACTTCAGTATTTATCTTAAAATTGTGTAACGACCCATTTGGTCGTTATTGCGTTTTCGGCCCTTTTTACCCTTTCCCGAGCTTGGTTAGCTCACTTTTTACCCGAGGAAATCGTTGGCACATTTCTCGAGGTGTCTAGATTCGATTCGGGCGACTTTTCGTGAAATTTGGGCTTAAAGCAAAAAAGAGTTGACTTTTAGGTAAACAGACCGTTTTTAAAAATTCGTCGATTGCAAGAGGTCCGGATGGTCATTTAGAACTGGTGTGTATATCTGGTTCGGTTCCCAATGCACTCGGATGCATTTTGGGACTTGGGTTGGGAAGTTGAAAAATGAGGTATCGAGAATTGACTTAGTCAACGAGACCTCCGTTAGAAATTTCGAGACTACGAGTGCGTTTGTAGTGTGTTTTTATGTGGGTCTGTGTATGTGGTTTGTGAGCAGATGGCCTCGGGAATGGTTCGGGATTTCGATTGAGACTTAGAAAAACTTTTGGGATTCTGGTACCTGGTGTCCGCCAGAGCGGCACCGCTGTTGCGGTGGGATAGCCGCTAGGGCGGCCAAGTGAGTTTTTGCACAGATTATCGGGGCGGTCTAGGGTGGCGCTGGGGCGGTAACGCCGTGGCGGGCCCGATGCCATGTTGCGGTATCGAGCCTGTTATTTCATTAAGTGTGTATTAAGAAGCCCTTAGTCTATCATTTATTCCCATTACGAAAATTGAGCTCCTGGGGACTGTTTTAGAGGAATCTTGGAGAAAACACTTGGTGGTAAATCTTGCTAACCTCTTTACTAATTCCTTGTTCCTAATCATCACAGATTCCTCTTTCCTTATTAATTCCTTAAGTGAAGAAGATAAAAGTGGGTTTAATGGATATTTCATCTAGTGTTCTAAATCAAGATTTGTTGGTTGGGTTTATGCTAGATTATGATGTATCTAAGGTTGTTAATCGTATATCTTCCTTTATTAGTGTTGAATCCTTGAATTTAAGAGTTAGGGTTTATACCCAAAATTGAGGGTTTTGCTTGAATTTCGAAATTAGGTGAATCCTTGAGTTAATTTAGCAATTAGTTGATGGGTTTTGATCACCTAGTGTTTAATTTGATATTTTACATCCGACTTTCCCGTTTCGTTCTTGTGGGGCCCGTTTTCCCAAATTCTAGGGTTGGTTTTGACCTAATTTGAATGATAGCAACATAGGTATCGTTCTTCATGACTTCTAATCTAGATTTCGAATATGCCTAGACTTCTTTGATCTTGAGGCTCAGCGGAAGGGCAAGGCTATAGAGTGATTGTTGGTGTTGATGTTCGGCCATCCAGGTAGGTTATGGCTTACCCTATGGTGAGACTTCGTTTAGCGAAGCATATATTTAGACGATATTGTCGGAGAAAACATGTAAACCTTCGGGTATGAAGTTGGGTTGGATATTGTCTTAGGTTAGGCCTTGTTGTGTGATTGAGGCTAGCCATCCCGTTGTGTTGTGACTTGATTTGTTCTATTGTTGTTGGCTTGATGCCACGTGGTGGTAATAGATATTGGATACTATTGATATATCTTATTCATGATATTGTTGTATATTACTTGTTGATGTTTGATACAAGGATAGTGTCTTGTGTAGCCTTTTCATGATATTATAGTATCTTACTTGTTGATGTTTTATACCAGGATGGTGTTCTACTATGACTTATTGTGTAGCCTTTTCATGATATTACTTGTGTGCCCTGTTTGGTACGTTGTGTATAAATTGGTGGATTGTTTGTGAATTGGGAGTAAATCGGAAGGATGAAATACTTGATATTGATATTGGTACTTATGTACGCCTCGTTATTGGTATAGACATTTTCGGATAGTTGGCTCTTATTGTTATGAAAAATGGAGATTCATTATGATTACTGTGTGGATCACTTGTTGACGATATGGGTGCTTACTTGTGTGGCACAACTTGAACTTGATATTATTCATTATTTGTACTGCATCGTTCCATATTCATTTCATATCATTTTATTATGTTGTGTGACTGGCACTATTGATGGGAATAAGAAGGAACATTGATGATTGTGGAACATGGTAAGTCACCTCTGAGCTGTGTGCGGAGGGACTGATTATGGAACATGGTAAGTCACCTCTGAGCTGTGTGCGGAGGGACTGATATGGAACACCGATATTGCGATACTTGTGGAAAATTGAGTCCTCTGAGCTGTGTGCGGAGTGACGGCGCATGGACTCCGTGGGTCCCCCATGGGTTGTGCTACCGAGATGTGGAGGTATTCCGTCCGGAGTACATGTGTACACAACATTGCATAGCATTGCATTGCATTCATACATTATTGCATTACATTGCATCATGGCTTATATTGTGATGATCTGGTGCCTTACTTGTTATGTTGGCTTATTTTGTGATGATTTCGGATTGGATATATTGAGACTTGGCACACTTGGGTTTAGATTCTTCCACCAAGGTGATGACGTGTACTTGGTTTTGTTTGTGGTTGACTTATACTTGCTAATTTATCTTCTTATCTTACTTTATTGTCTGAATTATGTTAGCTATATTTAGTCGGCCGATGATACCTATCAGTACTGTGGTTTATACTGACCTGCACTTACTGCATTCTTTTATGAATGCAGAATTCCAGGTTGGATCTATTTTTGTTTCTCGTAGCTGAAAGTTGCTCCGAGATTTGCTTAGAGTCTATAGGGTGAGCACGAGATGTCCTCCGCCTTGAAGATTCTTCTTATTTATGTCTTATTTCCTATTCCGAGACATATTTAGACTTGATGTATTATTGATATTCCAGACTTGTAGATTTTACTTAGATGCTCTTGTATGACCTTTTGTCACGATCCAAACGGAGGGCCGTGACGGGCACCCGGAGCTAACCTGCCGAGCACCTATCATCATACTTTCATAATCATGTCTAGGTGAGCCACATGGCTAATTCATAATTTCCATGCATCAACAACACAATTTCCATCGGGCTAAGGCACCATTTGATATAAACACCATCAACTATGCCCATATATACACAACCCGGCAAGGCTATCAAAATGATATACAAAATATGAGCCGACAAGGCTAAGAGATATCTAGCTATAAACGACTGTCTACGAGCCTCTACAAAGAGTATGTGATACCATAAAGACGGGACAGGGCCCCGCAATGCCCATATAAATAAACAAAAGAATAGTACAAGTGAAGCTCCTCTAGGAAATCTTTGATCAAGCAGCCTAAGGGTCAAGTCTGTCTCCCTGTCTACCTGCGCGCATGAATGCAGCACCCTTAAACAAAAGAACGTCAGTACAAACAATGTACTGAGTATGTAAGGCATAAGTAGTAACATGATAAAAATATGAAGGATAACATAAGATGGAAGAGCCATTTATACCTCTTGAGACGTTACATCATGCTTACATACCCTTTCTCTAAAGAAGACCTTCCATACATAGTAATACCAAACCCGACCATGTAGGTTCGGTGTCAATCGTACCCGACCATAACAAGGCTCGGTGTTATCCGTACCCAACTGATCAGTGGTGTGCGTGCAATAGATATCATACCCGGCCATATAGGCTCGGTGTCATGACATAGCTTCATCTATATATATATATATATATATATATATATATATATATATATATATATGAATACACAAGTAAAAGCAACATCATCATCCTCATCACTATATCTTTCCTTAAAAGACCAACTATCGTAGGACAAGATCAATGGTATCATAAGGGTATCAAGAACTATGAACTTTAGCATTTCTAGGAATGGAGTCCTCATGGAAAACATTGTAAAGTTCATGTATAGGTGCACAACAAGGGAATCATGCCTTAAGAAAGAAGGGTTAGCCTTACATACCTTTTTGTCTTCTTAACTACGTAATGTTCTCCTCCAAAGCCCAAGAAATCTACATTCAAGAGGGTTCATACCAAGGTTAGGTTTCAAAGACACTCTTAAGTTCAAACTAGTATAATTCGTGAACTAGCGAAAATTGGGCAGCATTTCCCCTATTTCATCTACCTCTACCAAATTCCAAATCAACTCCCAATCATGAATGACATTATCAACAATACCATAATTAAGAGACTTCATTCAAGTTATGCTCCATTCAATCCCCAAAACTCCTTTTCATAATCAGCCCATAACAAAGAACTATAACACAACACCATATGCACTTGTATACAACACTTCCTGATCATCATTATTATCACCCACAACAAGATTATACTTATAACATGCCGAAAATTATAACTCAAGTTAATTTATAGCTCATAATATCCTCAAATTCATACTTGAACTCTCTTTTCATTTTTTTCTTCCTTCAACCAAATGGTACAACAATCAAACAACCTTAACTATATGCAAGAGATGTAAAAACTTACTTTAATCACACAAGAACAAGCCTTTGATCAACTTACTCCACTAAAGTAAAGTCTCTAACATCAACACCAAGGGAAAGCTTGAGCTTCACAAACCCTAGTAAGATTTTTAGCACTTGAATATCTTGATCCTCTTGGTTTTGGTATGGATTAGTGTATAAACTTAGGGAGAGGGTTTTGGAGAGCTCTAGGGGCTGAATTGGGGAAATAATGAACCCAAATGAGGTAAAACGAAATATATAAAGCGTCACTTAAAATCCCTTCGGGAAATTTGACCACCACTTTGACGGACCGTCAAATGTCCTGTGGTCCGTCAAATAGCCCAACAAATCAGGCCTCTTTGTGATTGTTTTACGATGGTGGCTGCACCATTTGACGGTCTGTCAAACACCCTACGGTCCGTCAAATGGACCGTCAAACTGCCCCTTTCCGATAAGGTGCTCCCTTCGATTTGTTTGACTTTCAATCCTTATGGAAGCTTCTTGGCACTTGTGTAACTCTTCATTCACCATCTCAGGGGCCCTATAACTCCCCTTAAGACATTACTAAAAAAGGTGTAGCTCAATCAATGTGGAATCTTCCCAAAAGATGACTCCAATTCCAATTCCTTTGACGAACTTGCTTCCATCGTTTCATACGACTCCAAAACCTTAAGGTATGCACTTAAAGTTACCAAATACTCTCCTTAACCTTGTAAGGACTTCATGTCCTCTTTAGGCCTGCGTTAGTCTACTCATAATGCAAATGACTCGAAATTTCTGAGATGTAACATTCCTCCTCCTTAGGAACATTCGTTCTCGAATGTTAGACTCTTAAGGATTCTAAAAAAAATCGCCAGAGTTTCCCCTGTAATATGCCACTACCACTCTGTCACAACAACCCAAAATATATATCGCCCCACAGGGCTACAATAACAACAACAATAATGGCCACACACGACCAAGAAATCATTGAAACAAAGCATTACAAACCTGAGGACTATGGCTCCTCTATTTGAGTCTCCTCGGGGGGTGGAAATAAATATGGATACCTGAACTTCATATCTTTCTCAGCCTCCCAAGTCATTTCTTCCCTATTATTGTTTCTTCCTAAAACTTTAACTGAGGCCACATCTTTAGTCCTGAGTCTTCGAACTTGTTTATCTAGAATAGTAATGGAAACTTCTTCATAGGACAATTACTCGATGACTTGGAAATCATCTACATGTACAATTCTGGAATGATCTCCAATGCACTTGCGAAGCATCGATACATGAAAAACCGGATCGACCGACTCCAAATCCGAAGATAGATCCAACTCATAAGCCACCTGGCCTACCTTGCGTACAATCTTGTAAGGCCCAATATACCGAGGGCTAAGCTTGCCTTTTTTGCCAAATCTCATAACGCCTTTTATTGGAAACACCTTCAAGAATACCCAGTCATTCACTTGAAACTCTAAGTCTCGTCGACGATTATCTGCATAAGATTTCTGACAACTCTGAGCTGTTAATAACCGATCCTGGATAAGCTTAACCTTCTCTATGGCTTGCTGGATCAAGTATGGCCCTATTAACTTAGTTTCTCTCACTTCGAATCACTCAACTGGTGATCTACACTTGCGTCCATATAAAGCCTCATACGGGGCCATTTGGATGCTGGATGATAACTATTGTTATATGCAAACTCAACAAGCGGTAAGTGATCATCCCAACTACCTCCAAAATCTAACACACATGCCCGTAACATATCCTCCAGAGTCTGGATGGTACGCTCAGCTTGTCCATCAGTCTGTGGATGAAATGTTGTACTAAGGCTCACTTGAGTTCCCAAACCTTCTTGGAAGGACTTCCAGAAGTTAGCTGTAAACTGTGTCCCTCTATCAGAAATAATAGATACTGGAACACCATGAATCCATACTATCTCTTTGACATAAAGCTTTGCATAATCGTCAGCTGCGCATATAGTTTTGACTGGTAGGAAATGAGCCGATTTCATAAGCCTATCCACAATTACCCATATGGAATCATACTTACGCTGAGAACGGGGTAAGCCTGCAATGAAATCCATATTAATCACTTCCCATTTCTAAGTCGGAATGTCCATAGCTTCCAACAATCCACCGAGCTTTTGATGCTTAATCTTTACCTGCTGACAGTTAGGACATTGAGCTATGAATTTCGCCATGTCATTCTTCATTCTGTTCCACCAATATATGGATTTAAGATCATGGTACATTTTCGTCGCTCCAGGATGAACAGAATAACGGGAACAATGGGCTTCTTCCAAAATCTGATGACGTAATCCTGCAACATCGGGAACACACAACCTGCCTCGACATCGGAGAACTCCATCTGCAGGAACCTCAAAGGATGACTTTTTCTTTCGGGGAAGTGTATTTCTGTAATGAACTAGTATGAGATCCTCATACTGGCGTTCCTTCACTTCTACTACTAAAGACGAGACAGCTGTGTTACATCTCATGTTTTCGTGCGTCGAAAAGTGTGCGAGTAAATGATATTAGTAAAGGACATGAGGTTATCCCCCAAGCTTATAGGTGGTTAAAGTGATGGTACATATGTATCGTAAGGATTTGAAGTTAAACCAATCGAAGAAAATAAGTTTCGTCGAGGTTCAAAACTTATTTGAATGGAATACGGTCCAAGCTATAATATCCCGTATTTTTGGACTAGAAAATTTAATTGTCCAACATGAGCAAATTTATCCGAGCCCGGAGAATTCGATCATATCCAAAGATAAAAATCAAGAGCTCGGTGTATACAAGGAATGAAGTCCCAAAATTATTTAAGACGAAAAAGTGTGACGATGATGATTGAAAATAATATTTTATGTGTAGCAAATGAGGCCATGGACTATGGTATATTACACGATTATGATAATCGGTATAGGAAGTGTGTTAAAAGTGGTCCATGTCTAAGTGAATTGACATCGAGGAATTAATTATGTGCGTAATTGATTAAATGTGGGATTGTAATTGAGATAAAAAATTTAATCAAAATTCATGGAAAGGGGCTGAGTGCCAAACGTTCTCCATGTGGCAGCAACTAGTGACTAAGATTATATATGCAATTAGGTGGCATCTTTATAAAGGGAGTGTATTTATATATGCAATTAGGTGGCATCTTTAGAAAGGAAGTGTATTTATAAGATAATATTCTAGGGGTGAGGGACCCACGGTACATAATTAAGCTTACAATTGATATCTCAATTGCAAAGAGATAATTGGCTTTAGGAAACGTATGCAGCAAATACATAGGCAGCAACTCTATATTTCTTTTAAATGTATGAAGTGATCATTCTATGTTAAAGCAATAAGATACAGCGAACGACTTGGAGTCCTCACCGATTGCTTGATTTTGATGTCGGTTTCCTCCGGTTGATAGCAAATCGGAGATTTCTTCGAAATGAAGTAAGGTGGAAGAAGATCATTTCATGGCATGTAAGGTAAGAACTATTCTCTCCTAGGTATATTTAAATCCATCACGGTCATAGATAAATTGTGAAATGAAAACTACGAAATTAATTGCGGGATATCGGATAAGTTATTGTTGTTGTTGTGTGGGCTGATTTGAGGTATATTCTTCGGTTGTGTTGTGGCTGGAAATTGTTGAAGTAGCTTAAGTATATTGTTGTCTTTGTCATTGATATGTATTTTGAAGGAAGGGGAAATTGGAGAAGTGTGTTTAATAATCATATCCGGGCTTGTCGCTTGTCGTGAAACGTTTGTGACTTGTTGTTGCTATATGGTATCTTGTTATTGATGTATATACTTGCTGGACTTGTAGTTGATGGTGGTTGTTGTTCTTATTGTTGTTATGAATCTAGGGAAAGTAGTAGAGACGGGGGAGATGTCCGATTCATTATCGAACTATCTTGTCGCTCGTTATAAGGTATTATGAAGTTGTTATGGATCTATATGTTGTGTTGTTGAGTTATATTTTATTGTTGGGCTGTTGTGATGATATATGGAATTGGGAGGTACTAATGATATAGGGGAGATGTTGCCCGTTTCGTTTTAGAATCAAGTTTTCCATTGACATGTACGATACACGAAAACCTTCTAAAGTCATGTGCATATTCTTACGATTATAGGTTTAGCATATTAATTGTGGAAGTTCGTGGTTCGATTGAGTTTCTTGGACGACGAGAGGTATGTAAAGCTATCCTTTCTTTCTTTTGGCATGTCTTAGATGTAAGTGATGTATGATATGAACTTGGGGGTAATTCCATTCATAAGTTCCGAGTGTGATTCATGATTCTTATTCACTTCTTGATGTTAGAACTTTTAAGGAAGCTGAGCTATTTCCCCTCGAGTCTTCTATACGTTGGATAGTAGTTGGTATGTAAAAGTTCC
>NC_081351.1:50366610-50386411 GCF_029784015.1 Lycium ferocissimum
CCATTTTCACATAAAACAGCCCCTACGGCTTCAACAACATTCCAACATCAACATACATAATTTCATACATCCAATTCATATTTACACATTCACAACACGTCCAAATTCATTCTAAAACATGTAGAAAATGATCAACCCTTACCTTAACAAATTGGCTCCTTAATTTGCTGAATTTAATGACTTCAACTAATTCAATCTTGCTGCCCCAAGGATCAATCCCACGTCGCTATGGACCTTCTAAAGGGTTGAATTACCTTGTAATATTAATTTTCTGATCACAAAACTTGGGCCCTTCCATGGTCAGCCATGGCCGAAGCTTCTCCTCTCTCTATCTCTATATTTCTTGAAATGTTGAAGATGAGAAATGAACTCATTAGTCATCAAATTTGCATTATATGTGCAGCCCCCATGAGTGACAAGTGTCCCACTCAAGGCTTGAGCCAATCAAATTTGGCCATGCCATGGGTGGGGTCCACACGGCCCACTAATGTCTAATTAGTGAATATTTAATCTTAATCCCCACTTAATAATTTAATCATGGTTAATTAATCCCTAATCTCCACTAATATTTCTATACCAATTAGAATTTATAAGCAATTCGTGTATTAATTAAAATCGGGGATCAAAAGTCTCTATCTCGTATCCCGAATAATCTTGTCCTTAACTTATTTCAAATAGCTTAAAAATATTCCAATGTACAAAAATACGGGATATAACACAGTGCATTGCATTACAATGCATTGCACAACATCATATTTTGCATTGCACATCATTACATTTTATCCTGCGTTATTATATGGCTCGTTTAGTTCTGCTTTTGGTGTGTTTGCTGAAATGGCTGTTGTGGTATTGATATGATCATTGACTGAGTTAAATTGTGGATTAGTGAATCTACCTAGGGAAGGAACTTGGACTTGTGATTATTAGGTGAGATTATTGAAACTTGATAGACAGGTGGGTTAGAAGCTTCATCTTAGGTTGTGACTGCATGGGATATTTTGTGACTTGGATTTGAGTATTAAGTGCCTATCTGTTTATCTTGTTGATTTTATGCTTATACACGTGAACTAATCTTAGTCGGCCTATAATGCTTACCGGTACATAGTGTTTGTACTAATACTACCCGTCGCACCCTTTTTGAGTGCGATTGTGTTCCGAGATTTCATCCGTACTTATATCTCTAGCTTGAAGCTAGTTTGCTCGATCGTATTCGAGAGCGAGTTTATCCATGCCATGCCACCTGAAGATCTCTCTTTCCAGATGTCTATTTTTATTCCAGACATTATTTGTTATTATAGTTAAGATATACTTCATTCTATAGACATTGTTAGTTAGAGTCCTTGTACGATGACTTTCAGATTTTGGGGGTGTAATAGTAATACTTCCACACTTATATTATCTATTAGTTATGAATTGTTTTATTTATTTATTCATTCACATGATCATTGATTGATTAGGTATAAACGATTAAAGAAGTTAAAATTGGCTAGTTATAAATAGGTTAATGGGTAAGGGTTCACCTACTAGTGATAATAAGGTAGGTGCCCGCACGATCGGTAATTAGGGTCATGACAAGGGAACGTCCTTCTGTGCCAATCTGGTCAAGGGTGAAGCAATGGCAGCAAAACCCTTCACAAAGAGACCGTAATAACTGGCCAAACCCACAAAACTATGAATCTCAGTAACAGTAGTGGGTCTCGCCCAACCCCTCACAGCCTCAATCTTCTGGAGATCAACCATAATCCCCTCCTTGGACACCACATGGCCTAGGAATGTTATAGACCCCCACCAGAACTCACACTTGGAAAATTTAGCAAACAGACTATGTTTCTTCAACAACCCAAGAATAGTACGAAGATGGCTCTCATGCTTCTCTTTACTCTTGGAATACACCAAGATGTCATCAATGAACACAACCACAAAGGAATCAAGAAATGCTCTAAAGATGCCGTTCATCAAGGTCATAAATGCAGCCGAGGCATTGGTAAGCCCAAAAGACATCACTAGAAACTCATAGTGGCCATATCTCGTCCGAAATGCTGTCTTCAGAATATCCTCTACCCTGATCTTCAACTAGTGATAGCCGAAACATAAATCAATCTTCAAAAACACCGAAGCACCTTGAAGCTGGTCAAACAGATGATCAATATGAGGCATAGGGCAATTGTTTTGAATAGTGACTTTGTTCAACTGGCGGTAATCAATACCCATCCTCATGGTCCCATCTTTCTTCTTCACGAATAACACAAGAGTACCCCAAGGGGAGACGCTAGGTCTAATGAACCCCTTGCTCAATAAATCCTACAGTTATTCCTTAAGCTCCCTCAACTTGGCAGGTGCCATTCGATATGGTGGGATAGAAATAGGGTGAGTGCCCGGGTCCACGTCGATACAGAAATCAATGTCGCGATCGGGTGGCATACCCGGCAGATCCGACGGGAATACCTCCGCGAACTCGCTCACAATAGGGATAGACTCAAGAGGTGGAGATGCAACAGTCGTATCCCGAACATGCGCCAAATATGCTAAACACCCCTTACTTACTAACTTCTTCGCCCGAAGGAAGGAAATGATCTTCTTCGGGGCGGGACTAGGAGTACCTCTCCACTCAAGCCTAGGGAAGTCATGGCTAAGGTAACTGTCTTGGCTTGACAGTCCAAGATCGTATGATAGGTAGAAAGCCAGGACATACCCAATATAGTATCAAAGTCTACTATATCAAGGATCATCAAATCTACCCAAGGGTCATACCCCATAAAAGTAACCAAATAGACCGGTAGACTCGATCAACAATCACAGAATCTCTGACCGGAGTAGACACATGAACAGGTATATCTATGCTATCACAAGGCAAATCCCAACCAATAGCATGAAATGCAAATACATACGAATAAGTGGATCCAGGATCAAATAACACAGATGTTGCTCTATGATGGACATAAATGGTACCTGATGTCGTTGCACCGAGGATCTCTACCTAGGATCTGGATGCCCTAGCCCTCGCGGCCTCAACTCTCGCTGCACAGTCAACAACGGCCCGGAACGAAGCGTGAAATGCCAACCAACAGCATGAAATGCAAATACATACGAATAAGTGGATCCAGGATCAAATAACACAGATGTTGCTCTATGACGGACATAAATGGTACCTGATGTCGTTGCACCGAGGATCTCTACCTAGGATCTGGATGCCCTAGCCCTCGGGGCCTCAACTCTCGCTGCACAGTCAACAACGGCCCGGAATGAAGCGCCCTCGACCTCAAGCTGGACACAGGACAGCTGGAGAGGACCATCCAACCCACTAATAAACCACCGAATCCTCCCAGCCTCCATCAGAATCAAAGGGTAGGAGTAGCGGGATAGATAGGAGAATGATAGTGCATAGATAGCAACCGGCATGCCCTCCTGATGGAGATCGAGGAACTGACCTCGACACTCGTCCCTCCGCAAACGAGGCACGTACCTCTCCAGAAACACCTCATAGAACTACTCCCAAGTAGGTGGACGCGCACATACTGGTCGGCTAGTAAGGTAGTCTCTCCACCATGCCCTCGCGCCACCGTGGAACTGATGGGTAACATAGACGACTCCGAGAGTATCCGTAATCCCTTTCGTGTGAAGCAGCGTGCGTGATCACGATAAACTCATAGGAATACTCGTTTGGTGCGCCAGTAAAAATCGGTGGAGCCAACCTCATGTACATTCTCCATGCAGGCGTGTCGCGAATCCTCACCATCTGTGAGGGAAGATATAAGAGTCAGATACTAATTTGATCTTTCCAAATACCAATTCGAATAAAGTAGCACGAAGAATGGAAAGAAAGTGAGATTTCCTAAATGTCCTATAGCCTACCGCAGATAAGTACAGAGCTCATCGTACCGATCCACGAGACTCTACTAGACACGCTCTTGTGTTAAAGATCGGGTAACCCAGGGCTCTGATACCAACTTATCACAACCTATTTTGCCTAAGTCGTGCGGGCACTTACCTTCCCACCTCGGTAAGCGAACCCTCAACCCAACAATGAATAAATACATAAAAGGATGAAAATTAGGCAATGGAAAAGAACAAATACGTAAGTCTCACGATATATAGATATATATAAGTAGTAGAAAAGTGCGGAATAACGATAAACACCCCCAGGGTCTAGTCTGAATAATACAAAAGCATCTAGAGGGAAATAATACAATCTTAGAATACTAATACATAAATGTCTATGTCTCTGAAATAAATAGGACATCAGATGAGAAAGTCTTCAAGGTGGCGGACAGCCATGCTCACCCTGAAAACTCGAGAGAAAACTGAAGCGTCGATCAGCCATGGGTCACGGAAGTGGATCCGACTTGATACTCTAAAGAATGCAGCAAGTGCAGGTCAGTACAAACAACAGTACTGATAGGCATCATCGGCCGACTAAGCATAGTTAAAATTTCAGATAATACAACAGATAAGCAAATAAACCAGTAAGTATAAGACAATGCAATCAATTCCAATTATTCGTCATCACCTATGTAGAGCATCTAATCCAAAATGTGCGAAGTCTGAAGGTATCCAATCCAATCCAACATCACAATACAACACCACACATCACAATCGAGTCATAATGCAATGCAATGCAGTAATGGTATGAATGCAATGCAATGCCATGCAAATGTGGTGTACACATGTGCTCCGGACGGAAATATCGACGTCCCAGTAACACAACCTAGTGTGACTCGCGAAGTCTAAGTGCCACCTATCCTGAATCTTTGCCCAACAGACAGACGGGACCCCGGATCTTTGCCCACGGGGGTTCTCACCGGCACCACTCTGGGGGACCCGCGGAGTCCATGCACTAACAACGATTTCGAAAATAACATCGGATATTGGCCATGCAATCAGCGATTTCGGGATGAACATCGGACTCTCACGTCACTTAAGTAAAAGAGTTTTCTCAAATATCAATTTTACTCAATCAACGATTTTCGATGAACATCGGCCTCCCACGTCACTCAAGTAAAATTGAGCCCAGTTCATCAAGTGTTTTATCAATGTCATTAATATCTCAACAATGTCTTATGAAGATGAGAGTGCGTGCAATGCATGAATCACGTCAATAATCATGCTCAATATCGCAAGTACCAACAGTGGGAACGCCAACAATATATCTGAATCACAATACCAACAGTGGGTATGCTAATAATATAACCGAATCACACGTACCGACAGTGGATACACCAACAATATATCCGAGTACAAATACCAACAGTGGGTATGCCAACTTTATCATAATCAGGAATGATAAAATGGAATCCAATATCTACCAACGACTCACAGCATCAAGCCGGCACAATCGAACAATCAAATCACACATAACGGGGTGGCTAGCCCCAACACACAATAGGGCCCAACCTAAGGCAATATCCATCCCGAATTCATACCCAAAGGTTCACATGCTATATCCAACAATATATTCTAAATATGTGCTTCGCTATATAAAGTCTAACCAAAGGTAAGCCATAACCTACCTGGATGGCCGAACTGCAAAGACCAACAACTCACTCCTTTGCCTTTCCTTTCTGCTTAACTCTCAGAACCAAAGTAGTATAAACATAATCGAAATCTAGATTAGAAATCATAAAGAATGATACTAATATTGCTACTATTTTAATTAGGTCAATTCCAACCCTAGAAATTGGAAAAATGGGCCCATAAGGGCAAATCGAGAAATTCGGGAGCAAAATATCAAATTAAGTACTAGGTGATCATAACCCAACCACTAATTGCTTATTTAACTCAAGAATTAGCATAATTTCAGATTTCAAGAAAAAAACCCCAAATTAGGTATAAACCCTAACTTCTTGATTCCGAAATTCAACGCTAGGAATACAAGATATATGATTTATAAGCTTAGATTCACCAAAATCTAACATAAACATGATCTATTTATCATTACCAAGCCTAGAGAAAGTGTTTATGAAAACCCTCTTCCAACTTCCATCACTAAGGGGTTATTAAAGGGAAAGGAAAATCTAAGATGATTATGATCTAAGGAAGAGGAAAGGAATAAGTAAAATTTACCTCCAAGAATCTCCTCTAAATATCTCTAAGAATAGTTCCCTCAAGCTCAAATATCGAGATGGCAAATAATGAGGGTCTAAGGGCTTTCAATAATTCATTAATTTAACAAACTGCCCGTCACCTGCTTTAGTGGCACTGGAACCGCCCCAGCGGCGCCCCTTCAGCGGCCACTTGCACCGCTTCCGTGGTCAAGGCAAAAGCCTTGATCAAGCCCAAATGGTCACCGCTCCAAAGAAGCAGTCAGGCCAGGCAGTGTCGCCAAAGCGGACACCAGACACCAGAAAACTTCCTAAGTTTCCCAATTTGATCCAATTTTTTGACTAGTTTCCGAGGCCATCTGCTCACATACCATACATATAGACACACTTAAAAACGCGCTACGGACTCATCCATGGCCTCAAAATTCCCAACGGAGGTCTCGTTGATCGAGTCAACCCCCGATGCCTTAATTCCAATTTCCCAACCCAAGTCCCGAAATGCATCCGAGTGCATTGGGAACCGAACCAAATACACACCGAAGTTCTAAACGACCATCCGGACCTCTCAAAATCGATGAAATTTTGAAAAAGATTTGTTTACCCAAAAGTTAACTTTGGGTCAATCATTTTTCACTTTAAGCCTATATTTCACAAAGGTTGCCCGAATCCGATCTAGATACCTCGAGAGGTGTGCCAACGGTCCTCTCTGGTCAAAAGTGAGCTAATCAATGCTCGAAAACAAGCAAAATTGCCAAAAACTCTATAACGACCAAACAGGTCGTTACATCAGATACCAATTGAGCCGTCGTTCATCCTCGAGCGAAGAAGAGAAAAGAAGGCAGGAAAATACCTGAATCAGTCAACAACTGGGGATATCGGCTACGCATGTCGGACTCAGTCTCCCAAGTCGCCTCCTCAACAGGACGGTGCTTCCATTGCACCTTCACAGAAGCAATCTCTTTCGACCTCAACTTTCGAACCTGCCTATCTAAGATCGCGATAGGCTCCTCCTCATAAGTCAAATTCTCATGAAGCAATATAGAATCCCAACGGACCATGTAGGTACCGTCGGCATGGTACTTCTTCAGCATCAAGACATGAAAAATCAGATGAACTCCCGCCAAGCCTGTCGGTAATGCCAACTCATAAGCTACATCACCGATACATTCCACAATCTCAAACGGACCAATATACCTAGGACTCAACTTTCCCCTCTTACCAAGCCTCATAACACCCTTCATGGGTGAAACCTTCAATAGAACCTGGTCACCAATAGCAAACTTCAAATCCCGGACCTTCCGGTCTGTATACATCTTTTGCCAACTCTGAGCTGCTAAAAGCTTGGCCTGAATAACTCTCACTCTGTCCATGGACTCTCTCAATAGATCCGTGCTCCAAGGTCAAGCCTCGAACCCATCAAACCAACCAATCGGAGATCTACATCTCCTACCATATAAGGCTTCAAAAGGTGCCACGCCAATACTCGAATGATAACTGTTGTTGTACGCAAACTCTACCAAGGGCAAGTGCTGATCCCAATGACCACAAAAATCAATAACACACGCTCTTAACATATCCTCGAGCACTTGAATGGTCCGCTCGGATTGGCCATCGGTCTGGGAATGAAAAGCTGTGTTAAGATCCAATCGGGTACCCAACTACTCATGAAATGCCTTCCAAAATCGGAAAGTGAAGATAGTACCCCGATCGGATACAACAGAAATGTCACACCCCGACTTTACTAGGGTGTGATGGGCACCCGACCCCATATTCGGAGCCGAGCGAACCCGCTAACTCTCATTACCCATATGAACTTATGAATTAGTAAGAAATGAGTACATAGAATTTTTTTTTTCATAAGTACAATCTGACATCATATGAGACTCGTGACACGAAACACAATAATATATCGGCTACTGGAGCCGCTTTCACATGACAACCCAATACCCACAATCTCGTTCGCAAAGTCTCTAACTCGAACAAAACATCATGGCACATATACTCGACTCGGCAAAGCACTCAGACAAGTGGAGCCTACCCAATTACCGACACCTTCTATACTAGCTCAGCCAAATTTCAGTGGGTGCACTCGTTGCCGTACGTAAACGTGCCCGTAGAAGAGAGGGTCGGTACGAGCAATGTACCGAGTATGTAAGGCATAGACGGTAACATAGAAAGAGACGTAATCATGTGCAACAACAAAGATGGGAGTCCGTAGAGTATATCATATGAGAGAGTACCACTGCATACGAGACATATCATGTATAAGGGAGTAAGTTGTGCATATGGACATGTCGTAAAAAGTCAGAATTCCTTTTATACGGGACATATCATGTAAAGTTCGTGACTGTGCATATGGAACATATCATGTAAAGCCGTGACTGCAGGCATATAGTGCCCCCGGGGGCATGCCATGCATGCTCGTCGGTCATATGGTATCATAGCGCCGAACAAACCGGCTCGCCCCACATAGCGCGAAATACGTCGGCTCACCCATATATCCCGCGTCCCGGCATCCCGCGTCCGGATGATAAGCCACCGACCCAGTGGCAATGAAACATGTTTCCTTCCCATTTCCACATATACATGTATCCCATCCCCCAACCTATATACAAAATGGCATACGCACGAGAGCCCAAAGAAAGTCGTGTACTCGTCGGAGGACGTAAGGCCTGGAATCTCCGATCGCATTATGGGAGTAATCATGGTCGCTTTGTCTCACCTTGAAGGATCGATAATCATAAGGCGAGACTATCAACAGAGAATAACATTAAGAGAACATAGAACATGTCATTTCGTACCATATCATATCATATCATATCATATCATATCATATCATATCATATCATATCATATCATATCATATCATATCATGTCATGTCATAGTATATCGTGTCCTGTCATAGCATATCATCTCATATCAAATCATGTCGTGTCATATCATGTCCTGTCATGTCGTGTCATAGTCATTTTCTCATATTTGACATCATCATGATCATCATAGAATCATAGTCATTGTTTTAGTCATAAGAACTTTCAAAATCGTACAACTTGGATTTGGAGAAAAATGAATACCTTGGAAAACCTTTAGGAACTTTTATGAAGGAAATCTTGCCTTGGAATCGAGGGATTAGTTAAAACAACTATTACTTAGTAGTTGGAATGATGTTCAAGAGTTTCCTTTATCTGTAATACGGAAATAAGCCAAATGGAGCCATAGGAGGAAATTAGGGAATAGTGGGCCCACCTCGAGTCAAATGAGGCGGCGTACACAATTTACGTGTAATACGTTTCATGACAAGACTTAGGAGAGTTTTAGGGTAGTCGGATCTTATTCATGCAAGTTCTAGGCGTTTAGACATTTCTTTCAACTTTTCGTGAGCATTTAATTCAACTTTACCGAATGAATAGTAGTCAAATTCAAGCTCGGATTTCTAGAATTAGAGTAATCCCCGAGACACGTATTCAAGCCTATTACGTCTAAGACATGCCAAAGAAGGATAGTGAAGCCTTACATACCTTTTTCGCCTCAGGCGCGACTCCAAATTCAAGTTCCAAATCCACCAAAATCTACAAATTGGTCACATTTACCAAACCTTAATTAGAGGCATTTAGAAGTAAATTCTCAAAGTAACACTTGTCTACCAAAATTTCAGTAGCATTTCCCCTGTAAATGCGCCATCCCCGAGATTCTAACTCGGCCCAATTCAACAACAACAACCCGAGAATGGAACTCGGCCACATTATCAACGACAATACCAACAATTCAATTCAATTCGATTCAATTCAAATCAATTCAATTCATACACTACTCCATCTCTAACCGTTAAATTCTCATTTTTCATCATAAAATCTACAACGACATCAACTAGGATACCACATGAAGTCAATTCATCATAGCTTGCCAAAACATCACCATTCTCGCCACAACACTACATACATATTTCCATGAACTTTCCATCTTTTTGTATATATTACAACAACAAGCAACACACTACATAAAGTTAATCCATTCTTTCCACATAACATTACATATATACACGGCCAACCATACACCACACACGGCTACAACACAACACACACATTTCTATGAATTTTCATGCATTATCATCCATTTCTATATATTTCAACAACAACTAACTTACTACATATATTTAATTCATCCTCCCTACTCAACACATCAACACACACCCACGGCCAAACCAACATCTACAACTTCAACTAAAATCTTCACACTTTCATTGTCAACGTAGAATTCGCAACAACAACAATCAAAATATCGACTAAAAATACTTGGTTCACCATTACCATAGCATACCAACCTCACGGCCACATGCATGTTTTTCACACTTCCATGAATTTTATCAACCTTTACATGCCACAACATACATAATTACTTATAACACATAAAAATAAATTGATTCTTACCTTTCCTTCTTGCCTCCCCACTTGACTAGAATTGTAACTTGCAAGAATATGAGACTTTCTTGCTCCAATGAATACTCCACCTTGCTAAGGGCCCTTCAATTGGTAGGAAAATAATTTTTGCAAAATTTTTCTCAAGGTTCCTTTTTTTTTTTTCAAGTAGGGGCCGAATGGCCCTTGTGTTCTTCTCCCTCTCCTTTTTTTTTTCTTGCTTTCTCTCCATGTCTTGCATTAAAGATGAACTCATGTGTATATATAATTATACAAGCATGTGAGGGCACATGCCTCTCTCTCCACTTCTCTAGATTTTTCCTCTCTTTTTCTTGAAATTTCTTTGAATTCAACAAAGAAGACTAAGTGTCTTCTTAAGCAAGCTTGATCCATGTAATTTTCATAATTTACAATTAACCCCCATTTAATAAAATATGGCACACCATTCGGCCAACATGACATTCTTCAAGAATTTTCAAGACTTTTGTGAAATTCCCATTTTGCCCCTAGCCTTCCGCAATATTACCATGGCCATTTTGTGAATTTTCCTTTTACCCTTAACCTTTCTCAACATTTCCATACTACCACCGTTCATAAATAATATTCATGACACTCGTATATTAAAATAACTCTTGAAAATGGTCTTGTCCTTAACTTGCCACGACTTTCTCGAAATATCCGAATGCACGAAATACGGGATATAACAAGAAATAGGGACCCCATGTAATCTCACAATATCCCGAATATACATCTTAGCTAACTTCTCCGCAAAGATAGGAAGCCTGAATTGGAACAAAGTGAGCGAACTTAGTCAACCGATCCACTATCACCCAAATAGAATCAAACTTGCCAAGAGTCTTCGGAAGACCCGTGATAAAATCCATGATAATTCTCTCCCACTTCCACTCGGGAATGGGCATCCTCTGAAGCACCCCACCGGGCCACTTGTGATCATATTTTACCTGCTGACAATTTCCACATTTAGCCTCAAAGTCAACTATATCTCTCTTCCGACCCCACCAATAGTGTTGTCTCAAGTCACGGTACATCTTAGTCACCCCAGATGAATGGAATAGCGAGAGCTATGAGCCTCAGACAAGATTAACTGAACCAAATCACAAACACGAGGAACGCACACGCGTCCTCTAATCCTCAGAATGCCCTTAGAATCAATCACGGCCTCCTTGGCCCCACCTCTCAAAACTCTCTCTCGAATCTTGCTCGACTGGGCATCCTTAAACTGATGAGTCATGATCCGGTCCAATAAAGATAACCTTGCCTCTATACAAGCCAAAATACTGCCCGAGGTTGAAATATCAAGACGGACGAAACTGTTGGCCAGAGTCTGAACCTCCATGGCCAATGGACGCTTGGAAATTATCAATCGAGCTAAACTCTCCATATTCACTGCCTTGCGACTCAAGGCATCAGCTATCACATTGGCTTTCCCGGGATAATACAGAATAGAGATGTCATAGTCCTTCAGGAGCTCCATCCATCGACGCTGCCTGGAATTAAGATCACCCTGGGTAAATACATGCTAAAAGCTATGGTGATCGGTGAAAACCTCACAATGGACACCGTACAAATAATGCCTCAAAAGGTTCAAAGCGAAGACTACAGCTAACAACTCCAAATCATGGGTAAGGTAATTCTTCTCATGAACTTTTAACTGACGGGAAGCATAAGCTATCACTCTACCCTCCTGCATCAACACCGCCCCTAAACCCATACGGGAGGCATTATAATAGACAGCGAAATCCTTACCTTCCATAGGTAAGGCTAGGATCAGGGCTGTAGTCAAAAGAAGCTTGAGCTTCTGAAAGCTCTCCTCACAATCATCCATCCACTGGAAGGGAACATCCTTTTAAGTCAATCTGGTCAAAGATGAAGCAATAACAAAGAAAACCCTTCACAAAGGGACAGTAATAACTGGCCAAACCCACAAAACTATAAATCTCGAATGTGAGGGCCTCGCCCAACCCCTCACCCTCAATCTTTTGGGGATCAACCATAATCCCCTCCTTGGACGCCACATGGCCTAGGAATGTTACAGACCCCAACCAGAACTCACACTTGGAAAATTTAGCAAACAGGCTATGTTTCTTTAACAACCCAAGAACAGTACGAAGATGGCTCTTATGCTCCTCTCTACTCTTGGAATACACCAAGATGTCATCAATGGACACAATCCCAAAGGAATCAAGAAATGGTCTAAATACGCCAGTCATCAAGGTCATAAATGCAGCCGGGGCATTGGTAAGCCCAAAATACATCACTAGAAACTCGTAGTGGCCATATCTCGTCCGAAATGCTATCTTCGAAATATCCTCCGCCCTGATCTTCAACTAGTGATAGCCGAAACGTAAATCAATCTTCGAAAACACCGAAGCACCCTGAAGCTGGTCAAACAGATCATCAATACGAGGCATAGGGCAATTATTTCAAATAGTGACTTTGTTCAACTGGCGGTAATCAATACCCATCCTCATGGTCCCATCTTTCTTCTTCACGAATAACACAGGAGCACCCCAACGGGAGACGCTAGGTCTAATGAACCCCTTGCTCAATAAATTCTGCAGTTGATCGTTAAGCTCCCTCAACTCGGCAGGTGCCATTCGATAGTGTGGGATGGAAATGGGGTGAGTGCCCGGGTCCACGTCGATACAGAAATCAATGTCGTGATCAGGTGGCATACCCGACAGATCCGACGGGAATACCTCCGCGAACTCTCTCACAATAGGGATAGACTTAAGAGGTGGAGATGCAACAGTCGTATCCCGGACATGCGCCAAATACGCTAAACATCCCTTACTTACTAACTTCTTCGCCCGAAGGAAGGAAATGATCTTCTTCGGGGTGGGACTAGGAGTACTTCTCCACTCAAGCCTAGGGATGCCTGGCATGGCTAAGGTAACTGTCTTGGCGTGACAGTCCAAGATCGCATGATAGGGAGAAAGCCAAGACATACCCAATATAATATCAAAGTCCACCATATTAAGGATTATCAAATCTGCCCAAGTGTCATACCCTATAAAAGTAACAAAACAAGACCGGTAGACTCGATCATCAATCACGTAATCTCCGACGGAGTAGACACACAACAACATATATCTATGCTATCACAAGGCAAATCCCAACCAACGGAATGAAATGTAGATACATATGAATAAGTGGATCTAGGATCAAATAACACAGATGCTGCTCTATAATGGACAGAAATGGTACCTGCTGTCGCTGCACGGAGGATCTCTACCTAGGGTTTAGATGCCCGAACCCTTGTGGCCTCAACTCTCGTTGCACAGTCAACAATGGCCTGGAATGAAGTGCCCTCGGCCTTAAGATAGACACAGGGAAGCTGGAGAGGACCATCCAACCCACTAATAAACCACCGGATCCTGCCAGCCTCCATCGGAATCAAAGGGTAGGAGTAGCGGGCCAGAGAGGAGAAGGATAGTGCATAGGTAGCAACCGGCATGCCCTCCTGACGGAGATCGAGGAACTGACCTCTACACTCGTCCCTCCGCGAATGACGCACGTACCTCTACAAAAACACCCCATAGAACTGCTCCCAAGTAAGTAGACGCGCACATGCTGGTCAGCTAGTAAGGTAGTCTCTCTACCATGCCCTCGCGCCACCATGGAACCGATGGGTAACATAGACGACTCCGAGAGTATCCGTAATCCCTTTCATGTGAATAAGCTCGTGCGTGATCACAATAAACTCGTAGGAATACTCATCTGGTGCGCCAGTAAAAATCGGTGGAGCCAACCTCATGTACATCCTCCATGCAGGTGTGTCGCGAATCCTCACCATCTGTGAGGGAAGAGATAAGAGTCAGATACTAATTTGATCTTTCCAGATACCAATTCGAATGAAGTAGCACGAAGAATGGAAAGAAAGTGAGATTTCCTAAATGTCCTACAACCTTCCGCAGATAAGTACGGAGCTCATCGTACCGATCCACGAGACTCTACTTGACATACTTTTGTATTAAAGACCGGGTAACTTTGGGCTCTGATACCAACTTGTCACGACCTATTTTACCTAAGTCGTGAGGGCACTTATCTTTCTATCTCGGTAAGCGAACCCTCAACCCAACAATGAATAAATACATAAAAGGATGAAAATTAAGCAACGAAAAAGAACAAATACGTAAGTCTCACGATATATAGATACATATAAGTAGTAGAAAAGTGCGGGATGACGATAAACACCCCCAAGGTCTAGTCTGAATAACACAAGAGCATCTAGAGGGAAATAATACAATCTTGGAATACTAATACATAAATGTTCATGTCTCTGAAATAAATAGGACATAAGATGAGAAAGTCTTCAAGGCGGCGGATGGCCATGCTGACCCTGGAAACTTGAGACAAACTAAAGCGTCGATCAGCCACGGGTCACAAAAGTGGATCCGACCTGATACTCTAAAGAATGTAGCAAGTGCAGGTCAGTACAAATAACAGTACTGGTAGGAATCATCGGCCGACTAAGCATAGTTAACACAATTCAGCTAATACAGCAGATAAGCAAATAAACCAGCAAGTATAAGACAATGTAATCAATTCTAATTATTCGTCATCACCTATGTAGAGCATCTAATCCCAAATGTGCCAAGTCTGAAGGTATCCAATCCAATCCAACATCACAATAAAACACCACATACCATAATCGAGTCATAATGCAATGCAATGTAGTAATGGTATGAATGCAATGCAATGCCATGCAAATGCGGTGTACATATGTGCTCCGGACGGAAATATCGACGTCCCAATAACACAACCCAAAGGTGACTCGCGAAGTCTAAGTGTCACTCATTCTGAATCTTTGCCCAATAGATAGACGGGACCCCGAATCTTTGCCCACTGGGTTTTCTCACCGGCACCATCCTGGGGGACTCGCGGAGTCCATGCACTAACAACGATTTTGGAAATAACATCGGATATCGGCCATGCAATCAGCGATTTTGGGATGAACATCGGACATCGAACTCTCATGTCACTCAAGTAAAAGAGTTCTCCAAAATATCAATTTCACTCAATCAACGATTTCGGGATGAACATCGGACATCAGCCTCTCACGTCACTCAAGTAAAACTGAGCCCAACTAATCAAGTGTTTTATCGATGTCATTAATATCAAAATTGAGCAAACTCATATAGCCTATCGTGACTCTATTCAAAGGACTTGTATGCATTGATACAATGAAATAAGTGAACATATACAAGGGCTACATGCATATCAAAAAATTTGTCATTAAACATGTTGGACCAACCAGAACCCAAGTGTGCTAAAGTAGTATCGCTTACTCCTTGATGAATATTTTGATCAAATACTTTCTAGTAATTCACTAAATCATCACTGGAGAAAACAAACCCACAAGAAAACGAACTTGTGATTCTTCCTAGTTGAAGCCAAATCAGTGATTCTCCCTTATATTCTCCTATTTGTCACCGATTCATTGCCGCCAAAATATCTATGTGATGTTGTGGTACTGGTGGACTCAATGAACATATTAATCACCTTTGTCGAAGGTCCTTTCAATCCAAAAACTATTTTCCATGAGGAAGGGCCTTTACCTGTGCCAAAAGCTTCAATAGAGTGTATTTACTACAAAACTCAAAATGTAGCTACGCATAGTAATTTATTAAAACTATAGTTTTGTATGGTTGATACAATTAATATGTTTGCTAAGTCAGGTAATTAGTCCTTACAAAAAGACTTTGGATCTAAAAGAAGAATTAATTTTAAAATTTTTAGTGAATTAATTTTAAAATGTTTAGTTTCACTTTAACATCAATTAATTTATACTAAATTTGATACTATAATTTAAATATCTGGACCAGAGCGTTTATATATGTTCTTTTTCATATGTGAATTATGTAAAGGATGAAGAATAAAAAATCATAAATCAATAGAACATCATCAAATATAGAAAAAAAAATTAAGAGAAAAACTGGAGTATTTGCAAGACATAGTTCATTCAAGCACCAAGACATAATGAACATTACATCATCAAATAAAGAAAAGAAAGTGAATAGAAAAAATTACAAACGTGGTAAATCATTGATCCAATTAATTTAAAGAATCCATGAAGAGAATTCATGCTGGAAACGGGATCCATCATCATTATCGTCATCCTCTTCTTCATTGTTGTGAACTCCCTTCATCTCAGCTGCAGTAGGCTGAGTTGAGAATGAGAGGGACCGATAAAGCTATATATGGAAGGGGCAAGAGATTAGGATTTTCTAAAAGTTATAAATTTTCTAAAAATCTCATTTGCTTTCAATTTGTCACGACCCAATTTTACTAAGTCATGTGGGTACCTACCTTTCCCACCTGAGTAGGCGAACCCTTAACTCAACATTCCCAAATAATAAAAAATAGCGGAAGAAGTAAAATAGCGAAAGTCTCACAATTATAATATAAATAAGAAAATGCGAAAGTAAATGAAATCCGCCCCAGTATCTAGTCTGGTCTGTTACATCTTGGAAATTTCGAGTCGTTTGCATTATGAGTAGAGTAATGCAAGCCTAAAGAGGAAATGAAGACCTTACATGGTTAAGGAGAGTATTTGGTAACTTTAAGTGTGTACCTTAAGGTTTTGGAGTCATAGGAATCGGTGGAAGCAAGTTCGTCGAAGGAAGTGGAATTAGAGTCATGTTTTGGGAAGATTCCGCATTGATTGAGATATACCTTGTTTAGTAATGTATTGAAGGGGAGCTATAGGTCCCCTTATATGGTGAATAAAGTGTTACACAAGTGCCAAGAAGGTTCCATAAGGATTGGAAGTCAAACGAATCGAAAGGAGCAACTTATCAGAAAGGGGCAGTTTGACGGTCCATTTGACGGACTGTAGAGTGTTTGACGGCCCGTCAAATGGTGAAGACACCACCGTAAAATAGTCATAGAGAAGCCTGATTTGTTGGGCTATTTTACAGACCATTTGACGGACCACAGGACGTTTGACGGTCCATCAAAGTGGTCGTCAAATTTCCCGACGGGATTTTAAGTAACGCTTTATATATTTCATTTTACCTCATTTGGGTTCATTATTTCCCCAATTCATCCCCTAGAGCTCTCCAAAACCCTCTCCCCAAGTTTATACACTAATCCATACCAAACCCAAGAGGATCAAGAGATTCAAGTGCTAAAAAGCTTACTAGAGTTTGTGAAGCTCAAGCTTTCCCTTGGTGTTGATGTTGGAGACTTCACTTTAGTGGAGTAAGTTGATCAAAGGATTGTTCTTGTGTGACTAAAGTAAGTTTTTACATCTCTTGCATATTGTTAAGGTTGTTGGATTGTTGTACCATTTGGTTGAAGGAAGAAAAAAATGAAAAGAGAGTTCAAGTATGAATTTGAGGATATTATGAGCTATAAATTAACTTGAGTTATAATTTTTGGCATGTTATGAGCATAATCTTGTTATGGGTGGTAATAATGATGATGAGAAAGTGTAGTATACAAGCGCATATGGTGTTGTGTTATAGTTATTGTTATGGGCTGATTATGAAAAGGAGTTTTGGGGATTGAATGGAGCATAACTTGAATGAAGTCTCTTAATTATGGTATTGTTGATAATGTCATTGATGATTGGGAGTTGATTTGGAATTTGGTAGAGGTAGATGAAATAGGGAAAATGCTGCCCAATTTTCGCTAGTTCACGAATGATACTAGTTTGAACTTAAGAGTGTCTTTGAAACCTAACCTTGGTATGAACCCTCTTGAATGTAGATTTCTTGGGCTTTGGAGGAGAACATTACGTAGTTAAGAAGACAAAAAGGTATGTAAGGCTAACCCTTCTTTCTTAAGGCATGATTCCCTTGTTGTGCACCTATACATGAAATTCACAATGTTTTCCATGAGGATTCCATTCTTAGAAATGCTAAAGTTCATAGTTCTTGATACCCTTATGATACCATTGATCTTGTCCTATTATAGTTGGTCTTTTAAGGAAAGATATAGTGATGAGGATGATGATGTTGCTTTTACTTATATATATATATATGAAGCTATGTCGTGACACCGAGCCTATATGGCCGGGTATAGTATCTATTGCGCACACACCACTAATAAATTGGGTACGGATAACATTGAGACTTGTTATGGCCGGGTACGGATGACACCGAACCTACATGGTCGGGTATGGTATTACTATGTGTATATGTACATGTATGGAAGGTCTTCTTTAGAGAAAGGGTAAGTAAGCATGATGTAACGCCTCAAGAGGTATAAATGGCTCTTCTATTTTATGTTATCCTTCATGTTTTTATCATGTTACTACTTATGCCTTACATAGTCAGTACATAGTTTGTATGCGACGTCTTTTTGTTTGGGGATGCTGCGTTCATGCCCGCAGGTAGACAGGAAGACAGACTTGACCCTTAGGTTGCTTCATCAGAGATTTCCTAGAGGAGCTCCACTTGATTCGGAGCTGCAGCCGTTGGTAATATTCTTTTGTGTATTTATATGGGCATGGCGGGGCCCTGTCCCATCTTTATGGTATCACATACTCTTTGTAGAAGTTTGTAGACAGTCGTGTATAACTAGGTAGCTCCTAGACTTATCGGCTCATATTTTGTATATCATTTTGATAGCCTTTTTGGGTTTTGTATATATGGGCATAGTTGATAATATTTATATAAATGGTGCCTTAGCCCGATGGAAATTGTGTTGTTGATGCACGAAAATTATGAATTAGCCATGTGGTTCACCTAGACAAGATTATGAAAGTATGATGATAGGTGCTTGGCAGGTTAGCTCCGGGTGCCCGTCATGGCCCTCCGGTTGGGTCGTGACAAAAGTGATATCAGAGCAGTTCATCCTAGGGTGTGTCTACGAGTCGTGTCCAGTAGAGTCTTGTTTATAGGTGTGTTGCACGCCATATTTATAAACAGGAGGCTGCGGGCATTTAGGAATGAATGACCTTCTTTTCTTCATAGATCGTGCGATAAAGCTATGATATAAGAATTTCCCTTTTTTTCTTAACCGTGTGTTATGTTTTCAGTAATGCCTGTAAAGAGAAAAGCTACATGTCACACCCTAATTTTCGTTAGGGCGTGATGGGCACCCGACCATTACCTAGGGCCGAGAGAACCCTCTGATTCTCGTGGCACTCATAGGCATATTGGGCCCTCATAGCATAACATGAGTACATAATGAAAGCTTTTCAGGAACAAACACCTTTTCATCCTTTTCAAATCAAGTAAGACCATGACCGTATAAGGCCCGTAGAATAATGCATCACAATACATCGGCTTATGGAGCCGCTTACAAAACTCGACATACTACATACACGACACCGTTCGCAAAGTCTCTAACATGGAACATGAAACCATATCATA
>NC_081351.1:50386511-50412172 GCF_029784015.1 Lycium ferocissimum
AATGGTCATTCATGTCATTGCATGGCACATTCTACGATTGATTCTTGATTTGTGAATTACTTTGAGTTGTTGTTTGTGGTATTTATTTTAAAAGGTGGATGGAATCGAGGTTTATAGAATTCTCCCTAGGCTTATAATCCGAGATATTGAGATCCTGCGACTATCGTTAATGCAAGACTTTCTCATGTGCTAGATGTGTACCGTGTTTGATTACTTATCCGCTTACTTGTTAGTTGCTTCTTGTTTATATGCGTGAACTAACCATTGTCGGCCTATGATACCTACGAGCCTAGTGTTGTGCTCATACTACTCTTGCTACACTCCTTCGGAGTGTAGAGTTATTTTCGGTGATGTTCGGAGTCTCACGACCGTTTCGAGGCATTCGTCAAAGACGTTTGGGTGAGCTATTGCAACCCGAGTCTCTCCTTAGATTTCTGTTGTTCTCTATCCTTAAACAGAAGTCGTATCCAGTTTGAGTCTGTTATCTATTCAAATTGTAAACTTCTTAGAAGCTCTTGTACGAGTCGAGACCAGATTTTGGGAATTTCTTATAATAATAGCATTTATTCCGCATGTTGTATCAAATTAAGGTAGTTATCTGAAGGGTTCGCCCACCAGGGAGGGTTAGTGTGGGTGCCCGCATGATCCATAATTTGGGTCGTGACATTTTGCTACTTTCAATTAAAGTAAACCAATGGATTAATTATAAATTTAAATAGAAAATATATTTGAACGTTGTGTCATTTAGACATTTGAATTTAATTTATATATTATGAACTAATAAAAGTTTGATTTATTTTCCGACCTTACCAAATTATAATTTGATAAACTAATAAGTGTGCTTTGGGTACAGAGAATCTAATCAACTTGCAGATACTTTGAAAAAATGGAGTATAGGAAGAGAAAAATCAAAATTTATCCGTTCCGAGTGGATTACCCGGCTAAGAGTTTATACAGCTTGGATTTGATACGGATGGTCGCTATAAGGGGCGGGGGCCACGATATAAAAGGGGGTTCGGACGAACCTGATAGTTTTTGCGTAAATCCTGTATTCGTATTATAAATTCCAGTGAATATAGATAAATATTAACGTGTGAACCCACAACATAAACAGCAGATGGCTCAATGGTAACAAAGGCGCTTGCAAACCTTACCTTTCTATGAGATGTGGCTTCGAAATCTTGCGACATTCATTGTTTGTTTTTTGCTTTTTCCCTTTTTGGCTATTTGCAGGAATTCTCTTTTTAAAAGGAAACATAAATTAGACTTTGCATCCTCCCTAAACAAAGAAGATGCATCAGTTCCTTTCGCAAAACCAAATATTCCCTCAAACCCAAAATCATATTTTCAAAAAAAATTAGGGTTCTAACTTTTGCCACCGTCCTGCCGGACCGCCGGCCAACACCCTGCCGACTAGTGACAAAATATGTACATTATTCTCTATCTCCTCTCTTCGTCCTCCGCTTTTTTCACTTGTTTGCCTACTCTAGTGTTTTAAGTGGTTAGTTTCTTTTTTAAATATATATTGAATATTGAATATTGATACTCGTTCGTTAGTTTGGCAGTTATTATATATTAGCTTGAGATCATTGTTATATCTCAAATTTCCGAACTCACAAACCTTAAATCCTGGCTCCGCCTCTGGATGCTATAAGACATGTGCATAGGAAGAACCAATATTTGTAAAGAAGGTCTCCTTTGTTTTCTCCTCTATTGTTTGACTGATTTTTGCCCTTATAGGAGATACAGTTTTTGAGTTTCCTTTTGTACAGAAAACTTGAGAGGAGTTACGGATGTTAATCCTACTTCCGTGTTAATTCTCTTAGGAGAGACACGCCACCATACGACGGAATTTTTATAAAAAATACTTCCTATAGTGTATAGAAATTTACTGCAATTTACCCCCCCAAAAAAAAAACTACTGCAAGACTTATTTGAAACTATTCTCATATGCATAATCTTAATTTGTACAGATTTTGCCCTTATTATCTTAACGGTTCTACCCTTTCTCCTGTCGTCTCTATTATAGTTGAAGCTTAATTACTGGCAAAGGCAACTATAAGCGGATAAAAAGGAATTATATCAATTGCAGCAATTACCAGAAGTAGCAGGATATATTATAATCATTAGATTAAAGGGAAACAATCTTTTGATGACACTTTGAAGCTAGATGGTGAACACACACACACCACTACTAAAACATAAAGACGATACTATAGAGTGCTGCGGAAGCTTAATCAGCTATCTACTCTAATAGCACTAGTCTTATTTATTCCATCTTGTATGCCCTATATTTTTTGCCTCCTGCTACCATGCATAAGTTACCGAACAATTCTTACTGCACCCTGCGACATTCATAAACAACCAAATAATTAAGAAAAGAGAAATTAAAAAATAAAAAGGAAAGAACAGACGTATAGTTTGACAGATTTGTGCAAATTGATGTAAACGTTCTTACATATATAGATTTAGTGTAAGGTACTACTAATAAAGGATCAAGCTCAATTGACATAAGCGGTGGGGGCCTAGGCTGTTGGTCTAAGCATTTTGATTTATTACTTCCTCTACTATTAATTTCAATCTATGTTGACCATTTTCTTATTTCTATGTTCCATAAATAATGATATATTTTTATATTTAAGAAAAAAAGTAATTTTCAACTTTCATTGGTGAGGATCGTTAGGGTAGAGGTGGAGTAGCTAGAGAATTAAGATATAGGTTATTAGAAACGTACGTGGAGCAGTCAATGGAAGGGCTAATCTTGTAGGGAAGGTTGACACCACATTTGCCAGGGAGACTAGCAGCAATGCCGAAGTTTATGCCGCTGATGCTTCCAGCAGCAGATTTAATACAGTTACAAGCCGCCTGGCGATCAGGAGTGGTGGTAGCTTGGCCGTTGAGGGTCTTAATCCCACTGCAACATGCTGCTGGAAGAGGACCGCCTTTCGTAACGTAGTTGATGCATGGTGTTAGGTTTGGAACGACCTGTCCACACGAAATAGCTGCTTCTGCATGGGCAGCTACTGCTGCCATGCATATGACCACCAACAATGCTACCTTCACCATGTTAAAATATGTATTTGCTACAAAAGAGTGCTATGGACTAGTGTTTGGTTCTTGCAAATTCTACTTGGTGTGTTTGATAAAGGTTGCGAAAGAGCTCTTTATATAGAGGAGTTTGTAACTAAGTATTCGGATCTAGCCAGAATTAGGTGTAAGCTCATTAGCTAGGTATGGTTGGTAGGTGGGTACAAATGAATGCCGCTTTTTTCCGTAATGTTTCCTGACCTAATTGAATTTAAGTTGATGTACGAAATATTACAAGCTAGCTTTTCTTGAGTTTCAGGAGTAATGTGTTCACAGTTTGAAGTTTCTATTATTCCTTGTTTTATTGTCGTTTCTTTTCTTTTTTTTACCCTTTTATCTTTGCCGTCCAATTTATTAAGCAACTAAAATTGAAATAAGTACTATTGATAAAACATGTGTTATGGAAGGTTTTTGGCTTTTGCGAATTCTACTGGGGCTGTGAAAAGGTTTGTAAACCAGAGCTGATTATATAGAGAAGTCGGTACCTAAGAATTCTTGTCTGCTGGGGTAAGTAAATTCATTAGCTGGATCACTTGTAGGGTTGTGCATTCGGTTTTTGATTTGATTTCGGTTTTTCAGGTTTTGATTTAAAAAAGATACAATCTAATCCGAACCAAAATAACCTTTGATTTAATTTGATTTGGTTTTTCTCTTTTCTATTCGGTTGTTTCGATTTGGTTATTCGTTGCGTCATATAAAATAATTAACATAATTAAATAGATATATTTGAATGGCGGAAAATAATACATAATATAGAGAGTGAAAAGTAATAACGTCAAATCTCAATCTTAAATGTATTTTACAATGTAAGTCACGTGTAAAACTGTAATACACAATATTTAAAAGAATATAAATACATGTTAATACCTTAAAGATTGAGAATGAATAGTTTTATATCGTAATACAAATAGAGCCAGTAAGTAAGAAAGGCTGAAAGTGATAAAATACACAAACTTCCCAAATGATAGTATATGTTAAATAAAAAATAAGATAGTAATATTTATATATATCACTCTCTCCGTTTCAATTTGTTTGTCTTAATTTCTTCTTAGTCTGTTTAAAAAGAACGTACCTTCCTTAATTCAACAACTTTTTAATTTCAATATCTCACCTTCCATGTTTAAGACTACAAGATTAAAGGTCATTTCTCATATTTTTAGTTCAAGATCCAAGATTCTAAAGTCGTTTTTACTTTTTAAATTTTGTGCCCAGTTAAATTAAGACAAACAAAATAAAACGGAAGGAGTATTAAACAACAGTTTCACAATTTTTGTTTTTGTAAATCCAAAACAAAACCGAAAAACAGAAAAACAAATCCAAATTAAAGTTCAATTTGTTTCGGAATTAATTCTCCGATTTAATCTGAATAATGCACACCCTAGCTAGATGCTTGGACGGTGGGAAGTTGAAATACAATTAAATGCTTTTTGTTGATGTTTCATGATGTGATTGAATTTAAGTTTATGATGTTCTATAATAATGAAACAAATGAGCCAAATAAGAAAATTTAGTTTTATTAATAATATTCAAAATTATAATATCTCTTTAGACACGTGAAAATAACAAATTGTGATAACTTTATAAAAATATTTCAATGCAGTTCAAAAAAAAATTAATAAAAATAAAGGTATATTTTGTAATAAATTCCTAAAATATTATCTAATTATATAGTAAATAAATTTTAAATTATAATTTATAAAATATATCATTTATAATAATCAAAATTTGTTTATCCATATAAACAATAGAGAATAAGAGAGAAGTGAAACAGAAATATACACACGCGCATGCACGCACATAAATACAATACATACATACATACATACATATTTAAAGTGTGTTATATAAAAATAACAATAAATAAAAGTAGCATTCGATTTTATAACATTCATAAAAGGATTATAAAAGAATTATTCTATTTATAATTCTAATTAATGAACTTAAATAAAAACCTACAATAAGATAAAAAAAAATTGTTTAAACTATATTCATGGATCTTTTATTCGTGGTTGAAATTGGTGAAATAATATTACCAATTACTATATACTATTAATTCTTATTAGAGCAATTATAATATAAAAAAATTAATGTGTTATTCAAAAGGTATAGTTATAAATGTCTCATTATCATTTTTTTTTCTTATTTGAAATATCTAATTCCTAAAATTATATCCTTATTTTTTTTTATCACTTGAAAGGAAAAAGACACCCAATTTTATTCACTTGGTTATATCTGACAAAAAAAAAATCAATTATAAGTTTTGAAATCCATACTTACCATTTTTGACTAAATTGTGTATTAGCTAGTAATTAAGTATACTTTTAAGTAGAGAAATTATTCATTTATATTTATGATTAACGTGAAGATTAATTGTCTCCTTCAATAGAGAAGAATTATTTTAAGCGGAAAAATAATTTTTAAATGGTGTACATCCTAATTATATATTACTTTATTTTACGTAATACATATATTAAAAATAATGTAATTTAAGTATAATTTTTTACGTAAGTATATTTATTCTTAAATATTATAAGTAAAAACTAAGTATTGAGTGATCTTTTAATTTTATTTTGAAACATCCTCTTTGATTAATATTATCGAAGTAACTGGATCTTGTAAATGTGGCTAGAGTTGGTGAAATACTATTAATTCCTATTTAAAGAAATTATAATATAAGAAATTTAATGTGTTATTCAAGGTATAGTTATAAATGTCTCATTATCAATTATTTCGTATTTAATCTAATTTCCAAAATTCCATTCTTGCTTTTTTTCTTGGAAAACACCCATTGTATGAACGGTGCACTAATTATTGAAGAATGGGATGTAATTTTATTTACTTGGTTATATTTGAAGAAAAAATCAATTGTAAATTTTGGAATTCATGCTTAATTATTGAATAATTAAGTATAACGTTTAAGTAGAGAAATATTCATTTATATTTATTATTAACGTGAAGTTTAATTGTCTCCTTCAATAGAGAGATCTACTTTAAGAAAATAATAGTTTTTTTAGAGGCATCTAATGTTTTATTCAAGGTATAGTTATAAACGTTATCAAATTATTTCTTATTTAAAATATCTAATTCCCAAAATTATATTCTTGTTTTTCTTTTAAATAAAAAAACACACATTGTATGAATGGTCTATTAATCGTTGAAGAAATGGACATAATTTTATTCACTTGATTATATTTGGAGAAATATATAGAAAGATAGAAATTAGAATTTTTTATCTGTACTTACAATTCTTGAAATAAAAACAAAATAGAGAAAAAATATCTTAGATATTGATTTGTTGAAGGGTTTTAAAGATTTATTGAAGGGGAATTGGGAGATGGCATTGTACCACATCGAATGTTTAAGCATAAAAATTTCGCCTTATAAGGCTTTTGCCTAAAGTTATGAGTAGTTAGTTGTCATCAACGAATTAAATTAGGCGACCAAATATCTTTGTAATACCTAAAGGTTAGGGTTAGGGGGTTTAGGCAAAGGGGTTGCACCTAAGGGTTAGGGGGTTTAGGTTCCATGATTGTACGTTCTCTAACAAATTAGTAATTGGTAAACAAAAAAAATATTAAAATATGTAATTTCAATATTAAAATATGTAAAAATGAAATTACGTTCTTTAACAAATTAGTAATTGGTTAGGGGGTTAGCCTAAGGGTTAGGGGGTTTAGCCAAGGGGGTTACGGGGTTTAGGTTTGGTTGGGTTTAGGTTCCATGATTGTACGTTCTCTAACAAATTAGTAATTGGTAAACAAAAAAAATATTAAAATATGTAATTTCAATATTAAAATATGTAAAAATGAAATTACGTTCTTTAACAAATTAGTAATTGGTTAGGGGGTTAGCCTAAGGGTTAGGGGGTTTAGCCAAGGGGGTTACGGGGTTTAGGTTTGGTTGGGTGAAATTACGTTCTTTACCAAATTAGTAATTGGTAAACAAAATATGCAAAAATGAAATTACAAACAAAAAAATATTGTAGACAAGAAAATACATTTTAATATAGAGAAAAACAAGACAAAATAGAATGGAAAAATGTTGAAGACAAATTAGTAATTGGTAAACAAAAAAAATATTAAAATATGTATAAATGAAATTACGTTCTTTACCAAATTAGTAATTGGTAAACAAAATATGTAAAAATGAAATTACAAACAAAAAAATATTGTAGACAAGAAAATACATTTTAATATAGAGAAAAACAAGACAAAATAGAATGGAAAAATGTTGAAGACAAGAAATAAATTAAATTAAATAAAAGAAAATAGAATAATTAAATTTATTAATATTTCTTTCGCAATTCTCATGTGGAATTATTTGCGAAAAAAAGTCACAAGAAAATTCCTTTATTTCACAAATTTTTACCAAAAGTTACTGCGGCTGAGATGAAGGGAGTTCACAACGATGAACAAGAGGACAACGACGACGACGACGATGACGACGATTATGATGATGAAATCCGTTTCCAACATGAATCCTCTTCATGGATTCTTCAGATCAATTGAATCAATGAGTCTCCAAGTTTGTAAGTTTTTCTATTCGATTTCTTTCTTTTATTTGATGATGTCATGTTAATTTATGTCGTGGTGTTTGA
The DNA here is from genome assembly GCF_029784015.1 of Lycium ferocissimum. Lineage (NCBI taxonomy): Eukaryota > Viridiplantae > Streptophyta > Magnoliopsida > Solanales > Solanaceae > Lycium > Lycium ferocissimum. The sequence continues at coordinate 50,394,196 of NC_081351.1, forward strand.
ATGAACTATCTCTTGCACCTTTTCTTTTCTTTATTTGATGATGTTCTATCCATTGGTGATTTGATTATTAATCCTTTATAAGATTCACAAATGAAAAAGAACAAATATAAACACTTTTGTCCAGATTTTAATTGTAGTATCAGTTTTAATATAAGTTAATTTGACGTTAAAGTGAAACTAAACATTTTAAAATGATTCTTTTTTAGATCCAATAGCTTTATTTTTTCCACCTCGAATAAGTGGTCAATTCAACATTAAATGAAGGGGATGAAATTCAGTTACTCCAATCTAATTGTAAAGTTGGCTCATAAATCTTACTATCAATTTAAGTACTACCATTTTTGGTAAAATATTTATTTTTTAAACCAAATCTATCTTAAGCAGTTGTAAACTTCAAACAACTATCTTTGAATTATTAGAAGTTAGTTGGAAATACTTGTGCTTTAATTTTCTTTTTTCACAAAATACTTATGCTAGTTTTGAACAAAACTATTTGTTAGTAAATACTTAGGTAACAGGTCCAAAATTATACATTCGTTCGCAAGTGATATAGCATATAAGTTGTTATGGTTAATGGTTGGTCGTGTATCTAATGACTTCTTGTTTTTCAATAAAGGTATTTTATGATTTTGCTGCAACAAGAAAAAATGCAAGCTTTGGATCTCTCGGGAAGCCAACATTTTACTCCCTGATATTTCTTGCTACAGGAAACTTGATTTTTAGCCACTTCTTAATGAACAGCCTTGATTACGGTGGCTAAAAATATACTTACGGTGACTCGAAAAAAAAATCTATTGTTAAAATGAATTTTTTTTCTTCACAATATAGAAGGGGATGATATCTAGTTGTAAAATTCTTTGTATCCCATCGTTAATACTATAGTTTTAGCCTGAATAAGATAATACGTTAAAACAGATAAAGACGGAAACTTTCTTTGTGCAATTCCACATAAACGAACAAATTCACATAAAAGAACCATCTGCTTGTAACCCATAATTTAAACCCCTAAAAAGGTTTTAAACCCACATAACCTCAAGTGTTGTCCGTGTTTTGAGTTTTGTTAATTTTTTCTTAAACAAACATAGGGCTTGTTCAAGGTCAGTACTCTATTTCTCCATTTGATAATACTTCATTTTTATTTTTATTTCCTTTTGAATATAGAGTTTGGAGTGATAGAATGGCTTCTTCAATGAATTTTTGAGTTAATTTATAGGGCTTGATTTTTTCCATGACTTTCTGAAAATCTTGCGCTAAATGAGTTGTAGTTCTTCATATGTATTTGCGGATAAATCTATTGCGCATTTAGCATTAGACGTGTCTTTTTGTTGCATTTGTCATATCCTGTTTATTGGGTCTCACCATATCATGAACACTTATGAAATTATTAGTATTTATTTTATGCTACTTGTGCTTAAAAAGGATTACATATATATGACCTTTGAGTATGCAATAAGCCTTTGATTTTGATTTTACATGTGGAAACTCAAAGGTAATTAAGATAGTAGTTTTTGGATGAGGAGGGCAAGGGTGGTAGCTAGAGAGATCTCTCATTTTTTAGATTGTCGAGTACTCATGTTTTCTGTTTATTTCTCACTGTTGGAATTTTCAATCCCTCATTGTTGACAAATGGTCCAAATTACCCAAGAATAGAGCTAAAGTATGTTTTCTGGTGATTGCATTTTAATAGTAAACTCACTTTGAGGCAGCTTAAATCTAATTTCTTACTAACCATTCATGGTACATGTAGATGGATCATGGTTTCAAGAAAAAAAGAGACGAAACATGGACTTTGGAAAGCAAAAGGTGAAGCCCGTGACATATTTGCAAATTCTGTTATCTGTGGTTGGAGAACCACTTTTAAATTTTCTGAAGCCCAAGCCCTTATAGGACAAAAAAAAAAAATTCGGATGATGCAAGAGTATAAAATAACACAGAAAGCACAGCATGATCAGACCAAGTCAAAGTTAATCTTTACTGGCATCTTTCCTCTATTCTAGTCTCTAATTACTTAGCGCTTCAATCATGTCAAACACGGAAGTTAATTGCTGATTTGATTGGATATTTGTAGGAGTCTGTACTTTGTAGTAGAGTTTTTAGTTGTTGTGATGAGAACTTAAATAATGAGACGAAGCTAGAGCACATAAACATGATCAATAATGGAAAAATACACAGCAAACGACGATCTTGACACCTGAGACTTAACTTGATGGCATCAGTTAACCCACACACTAGTAGTAACGATGGGCAACATTCAATCAGTGAACCTAGGTCAATGAGAAAGGGGAAGAAGTAGCACCAACCTGTGTTCACTAATTGAACGCTGCCCATCGTTACCGCTAGTGTGTTGGTTAACTGATGCCATCAAGCTAAGTCCCAGGTGTCAAGATCATTGTTTTGCTCTGTATTTGTCCATTATTGATCTTTTTTTGTGCTTTAGCTTCGTCTCATTATTTAAGTTCTCATCACAGCAACTGAAAACTATACAAATATAGGCACATTCAAATTTCCAACCAAATCAGCAATTCACTTCCGTGTTTGACAAGATTGAAGCACTAAATATTTACAGACTAGAGTAAAGGAAAGATGGTAGTAAATATTAACTTTGACTTGGTCTGATCATGCTATGATTTCTGTGTTATTTTAAACTCCTGCATCATTCGGACAATTTTTTGTCCTATAAGGGCTTGGACTTCAGAAAATTCAAAAGTGGTTCTCCAACCACAAATAACAGAATTTGCAAATATGTCACAGGCTTCATCTTTTGCTTTCCAGAGTCCATGTTTCGTCTCTTTTTTTTCTTACTAGAAATCATGATCCATCTACGTGTACCATGAATGGTTAGTAAGAAAACAGATTTAAGCTGCCTGAAAGTGAGTTTATTATTAAAACACAATCACCAAAAAACATACTTCAGCTCTATTCTTGGGTAACTTGGACCATTTGTCAACAACGAGGAATTGAAAAATCCAACAGTGTGAAATAAACAGAAAACATGTGTACTTGACAATCTAAAAAGAGAGAGATCTCTCTAGCTGCCACCCTTGCCCTCCCCCTTCAAAAACTACAATCTTAATTACCTATGAGTTTCCACATGTAAAATCAGAATCAAATTAAATGCTTATTGTAGACTCAAACGTCATATATATGTAATCCTTTTAAGCACAAGTAGCATAAAATAAATACTAATAATTTCATAAATGTTCATGATATGGTGAGACCCATTAAACAGGATATGTCAAATGCAATAGAAAGACACGTCTAATGCTGAATTCCTAATAGATTTATCCGCAGGTAAATATGAAGAACTACAAATCATTTAGCCCAAGATTTTCGGAAAGTCATGAAAAAAATCAAGCACTATAAATTAACTCAAATTCCATTGAAGAAGCCATTCTATAACTCCAAACTCTATATTCGAAAGGAAATCAAAATAAAAATGAAGTACCACCAAATGCAGAAATAGAGTACTAACCTTGAACAAGCCCTATATCGGTTTCAGAAAAAATTAACAACACCCAAACGAATTGTTCTTGAGGTTTTCTGGTTTTAAAACTTTTTTGGGGGGTTTAAATTATGGTTACAGAGATTGGTCTTCTATGTGAATTTGTTCCGTTTATGTGGTATTGTACAAAGAAAGTTTCCCTCTTTATTTGTTTTAACGCGTTATGTTATTCCCTCAAATTATATGTGTGCGTTTGTGTTTCAAGCCACATAAAAATAATATAGATTGTTCAATTGTTTGTTGTTTCCTTTGTGACCAGGTTACCGAATTTCTTGGTGTGTGGTATTAATTGACATTTCGAATATTGATCTCATTTGCCAGCTTTATCCTTATGCAATCCCTAGTTGTTAATTGATCGTCATGCGGCAAATCAGATTTCAACTTGTCTAAAGAATGAACAAAAAATGAAGTTATCGATCTAGAGTGATCTCAAGGATAGATTGATTGAAAAAAGATAGGGACAAGAAGAAAAATGATAAACCAACTTTGATATGAAAAGAAAAAATATCGAGAGGAAGAAAATACGATAACACTTTTGATGTGGGAGATATGGGAAGAATAAAATAATTAGATGGCTTGTTAAATATTACAATAACAACAACAACAACATACCCATTGTAATCCCACAAATGGGGTCTGAGGAGGGTAGAATGTACGCAGACCTTACCTTACCTTTATGGATAGATAGGCTATTTCCGATAGACCCTCATGAATGATTTAGATTTAGATAACTAGAAATCATTAATTTGTATAGGATAAGAGAGGTTTTCTCTGGCAATTAGCTCCATGATGTACACTAATATTGAACTAAGATTTTTCCATTTATTCTCTAGATTGTTCGGATTTTTCCATTTATTCTCTAGATTGTTCTTAGTGAATTCGCACATCTGCAATTCCATCTTTCATTTAGCGCTTTACCATTTATAGAGTCATTTGCACGTAGACGTTTGGTTTTGCACCTCTATTACCTATTAAATCATATGTCTAAGCCTACGATCATAAAGTAAAATCAATCTTAAGTAGTATTACAAAATAAACAATGAAAGACAGGTTTAAAAAAGAGTAGAGAAATTATCTGCTCTCATTTATTTTGCAGCCTTTTATATTTCTTTATTATTTTATTCGTCATTGTTTAATGTTTATGGACAGTTAAACAATTTAAAAGACAGGGAATGAAATAAGTGTACGCATCAAATGATAAAAAAGATAGCTTTTCTACTGAAACAGAAGTGAAAGTTACAGAGACCTGAAGTTTCTTTTTAATTTATAACTTGTATGTTTACTAGCAATATTATTTTTTTGTTCTAACATTATCATTCCTTGTATATATGCCATGAGATCATGCAAGAATATCGATACGATGGTTGAGAGTATGAGGGGAAATTTGGGGCATGCTTTCTCACAAAGTTGCATAGTATAATAGCAATCAGTTCTCCCCATGATTAAACAACAATAGCAAAGTTTCCTAGTTTTAAAACGAGCAATACGCTTGAAGAAGTCCTAGTTGTATTTTCTCCCCATTATATTCCTATAGCTTCTCTATCAAATTCTCCAACGTAATGTTTGTAGCGTCCTATGTTTCCCCGACATGTTGGAATATAAAATTATACATTTCTTTTTTTAAAAAGACTCAATGACAACAATCATGAGTAAATTAAATTCATTTAAGGAAGAATATATTGAAAAAAGAAACACAAGGTTTTCTTGACGAGTATCAAAGATGGTGGAAATAATGAGAAAGAACACAAAAAGATGCTCAAGCTTAGAAGGTAAAGCTAAGGTCTGTAAATCAACAATATATATTGATTGAGCCCATTTAATTCGACATATTTGAAGCATTATCTAGTGAATACTTTTTGAATCATTGATTATTTAGTGAACGGGTCTTGAATTAAGTAGGTAATTGATTGAAATAGAAATACCACACGCACATTACTGTGTTCTGTTGAAAATTGAAATCCTTTGACACCTTACGGTCATGAGCTCTGAATTCTTTTATTTGAGTGCTTTTATATTTTCCCGTTAAAATCTTTTTGAAGCGACCTCCACTTTGCACTTAGCACGGTGAATTCATCAAGAGCGACTTTGCATACTCCGCTGAAATAGTCTATGAATTCATTAAGAGAATTTAGTTTCATCCTTATGACAAAGTATCGGTAAATCTATCTAGAGTGTTCCTACACATTCCAACAAGATCTATCTTATAAATTTATTAAGAGAATAGAATCTCAACCTATGACATGTTCCACTCACTCTTTAGAAAATGGAAATTTTATTGACGTGCTCCAAAATTTGAACCTTTACTTGTTTTTCCCTTGGAGCAACATGCTTTATTTCCACCCCTTATAAGTTTCCACCACTAACTCTTTGCCTAACCCTTGAAAAAAAGAATCTGCTAAATTAAATCTAGGCTTCACATTAAAGCGATATTATGCCATCATCCAATAATGTTCTCACATGATTGTGTTTTGAGATGAACTTGCCTCAACTTTCCACTATAACAATCATTTGAAGCCCAAAACATAGCAACTTAAATATTTTATCATAATTCAAATGCCAATTATTAGATTTGTAGGACTAATTTTAACAGCAATACTCTACTAATGTTAGAGTATATCATGAATAACCGACTTAGGCATGAGAAAAATGACTTGTTTCTTCCAAAGGGGCTTCGTAAAGATGTCCATTAGATGAAGTCCGTACACAAAACACCGGGTTTCCAAAAACTCATTGTAGAGCTTCTTGGTTGTCGCAAAAAGTTTCATAGAGGAGTGATGTTGTAATTGCAAGGTTGTCAACAAATTCCGAAGCCATATATGTTTACACCACATGGAAATTATTAAATGATATTCAACTTCTGAGAGTGACATGATGGTTTTTGTTAGAAAAATAGGTTTTAGAAGTGGGGAAGAAATAAGCCAGCTTTGATTGAGTGATTTATGTCCTTAAGAAATTTAACTCGGATTTTATATGCTTTAAGCGTAAAATGACATGCCAAATATCTCCCTAAGCTAAGGGTTTTTATAAATTATATATTTGGTTCTTTTTTCTTCTAACTAACACGCTATATCTACAACTTATGATTATCTTCATGTTCCATCTCTCTATGTCGAGAGCGAAGAGGGATAATTCCATTTATATAGCCCTCCAGATTGGTTAGGAATGTCATTGATCGGACAGTTTGGATGATCTTTTGCTGCAATACAGCCGATCATAAGAAATTGGTGTCCATATACTTGTATTGCATGTAGTCATGTTTTTCTAATCGATAGTGTGGTGCTTGATATAGAAAATGGTTTAGTTGAACAATCATTCCTTCTTGATTGCCTGGTTATGATTTGTTTCTTGACAACTCATGTTTTCATTGAGTTTTTCGATCATAGCACTTGATACTAGCAATTAATTTCTTCACCCTATCTTTGCTTCTCGAATGATCCTAGCTTTTCCATGTTCTTTTAATTAATTACAATTTTCCTTCCCTCTTTTGATTTCGATTTGCATATGAATCAATTCCACCATAGTCATAAATCAACAAATATTATTAGCAACACATTTATTCAATATATAACCTATAGCACATCTTTTTTGGGATATTTTCAAAAATATGCAGCTTTTCAAATATTTACGTCACATAGTCCAATATACAATATTATACAACATTATGCATAATGTATCAACTTTGTATAAAGTGTATAGTGGTGTATGAAAAAAGGTGTTTATACACAAATATGGGTTAAATGGAGTGTTTATAGACAAAGTATGAGCTACGTGGCGTAAACATTTTGAAAAATAATATAGGGCGTAATTTTCCCATATACACACACTATACGCTCAAATTTTAATAAGTCTAGTAATCACACGTACGATAACAAATCAAAAACTTGACAATTACTTCTATAAAATAACCAAATATTTGGTCAAAGATACCATATTGTAAAATCTAATTAGAAACAATGTGTAGCGTATCCATTAATAACCAAAAGACCCCTTACTGTTTTAGAAGTGCACCATTCTTGATGGTTTTGATGCCTTGATGGTTTATATATATATAATCTGAAGCTCATGTTCGCACGGGCCCGATGTGACTTTTTTGAAATTTCATACTCCATCAATTACATATAGAGCAAATTTAAAATTTATGTCTATTTTGCCTATTTAATGAAAATTGAACACATGATAAATTGTTCCTATTAAATACTTCAAACTTAAATTTTGACAAACTTTATGTACGTATTCTCAAATGCCTATTACGTAAATAAGTTAACTACTTAAAAAAAAAAAAAAAAGTCACCTCATTTACTCATCAACCTCAATTGGAACATGCTTGATGTATTAGGCATAGTATTAATTATGATAAAATTCTTTATAAAAAAATATATAAAGTACTATGAATCTAGCATTCAAATTTCATTTTACTATTGTATAATATAATAATATAAATTCACGAGGTTGATTTTTTATGCATTATTGTCCTAAAGGTCATTCCTTCCAATTTCTTGCTCATAAGTTGAATCTATAATTTCATGAGGATGAATTCTTATAAGTTATTATCCTGAAGAGCTTACTTTCCAATTTCTTGCTCATTAGCCGAATTTATAAATAAATAGTGTAAATCATTATTGAACAAAACTAAGTGTGTAATTTATCTTAACCGATAGTAAAAAAGAATGTTAGCATGATACAATATTTATTTCAATACTCCGTTCGTAATAAAATGATGCATAATAAAGTATTTGTATCATTTATGTCACTGTAATGAAAAATATTACATATAATTTTAAATCATAAGCGTATTTTAGACTATCCTATCAAGATATAGTTTTAAATTCTTTTACTGAAGTTTTCTTTGTTTAGGATTTATAGATATATATCAAATCAATTAAAATAAATAATTTCGTGTCCCAAATAGTAAAATGGAAAATTGTTATGTTTGGCTGTGAACATAGTGAAAACTCAAAATTTGCCAATATAATATAACATAGAATTCATTAATATTTTAAAAGAGATAATTTGCATGAAAAGAAATCCTTTTCCCTTTCTTAGTTGAGACAAAACAATATTAGTATTAAGAATTATGAACTAATTTGAAAAATAATGCAAGCAGTCTATTATAAGAGATTAAATTTTGATTTGATTAATTTTAAAATGTAATTTTTTTTTTGTCATTGTTATGAGTTGGACCCAAAGCACACTTATTAGTTTATTTCTATTTCGACTATATATAGGTTTTAGATATATAGAAGAGTGAAGTTTGGAACGACCAAGGGCAGTTCTGTCATTTTACTCAATCTAAGTCTCTATCAAAGTGCAGGCTATAGAATTTCCAGATTGACATGTGTGCGTATCATCACATTGGGAACAAATGAAATCTATGTACATTTTTGAAAATGTGGGTCCCGACTGTGGGCCCTATTTAGTAGCATTCAAAAATCAAGACCATTCAAATTCTTTTCTCTTTCTTTCTAAAATTAGCGTGATATCTAATCTAATTAATTGTTCTATACTTCTATTTTGCTACTTTCAATTAAAGTAAACCAATGGATTAATTATAAATTTAAATAGAAAATATATTTGAACGTTGTGTCATTTAGACATTTGAATTTAATTTATATATTATGAACTAGTAAAAGTTTGATTTATTTTCCGACCTTACCAAATTATAATTTGATAAACTAATAAGTGTGCTTTGGGTACAGAAAATCTAATCAACTTGCAGATACTTTGAAAAAATGGAGTATAGGAAGAAAAAATCAAAATTTATCCGTTCCGAGTGGATTACCCGGCTAAGAGTTTATACAGCTTGGATTTGATACAGATGGCTGCTATAAGGGGCAGGGCCACAATATAAAAGGGGGTTCGGAAGAACCTGATAGTTTTTGTGTAGATCCTGTATTCGTATTATAAATTCCAGTGAATATAGATAAATATTAACGTGTGAACCCACAACATAAACGGCAGATGGTTCAATGGTAACAAAGGCGCTTGCAAACCTTTCCTTTCTGTGAGATGTGGGTTCGAAATCCTGCGACATTCATTGTTTGTTTTTTGCTTTTTCCCTTTTTGGCTATTTGCAGGAATTCTCTTTTCAAAAGGAAACATAAATTAGACTTTGCATCCTCTCTAAACAAAGAAGATGCATCAGTTCCTTTCGCAAAACCAAATATTCCCTCAAACCCCAAATCATATTTTCAAAAAAAAATTAGGGTTCTAACTTTTGCCACCGTCCTGCTGGACCGCCGGCCAACACCCTGCCGACTAGTGACAAAATATGTACATTATTCTCTATCTCCTCTCTTCGTCCTCCGCTTTTTTCATTTGTTTGCCTACTCTAGTGTTTTAAGTGGTTAGTTGCTTTTTAAATATATATTGAATATTGAATATTGGTACTCGTTCGTTAGTTTGACGGTTATTATATATTAGTTTGAGATCATTGTCATATCTCAAATTTCCGAACTCACAAACCTTAAATCCTGGCTCCGCCTCTGGCTGATATAAGACATGTGCATAGGAAGAACCAATATTTGTAAAGAAGGTCTCCTTTGTTTTCTCCTCTATTGTTTGACTGATTTTTGCCCTTATAGGAGATACAGTTTTTGAGTTTCCTTTTGTACAGAAAACTTGAGAGGAGTTACGGATGTTAATCCTACTCCCGTGTTGATTCTCTTAGGAGGGACACGCCACCATACGACGGAATTTTTATAAAAAATACTTGCTATAGTGTATAGAAATTTACTGCAATTTACCCCCCAAAAAAAAATTGCTGCAAGACTTATTTGAAACTATTCTCATATGCATAATCTTAATTTGTTCAGATTTTGCCCTTATTATCTTAACGGTTCTACCCTTTCTCCTGTCGTCTCTATTATAGTTGAAGCTTAATTACTGGCAAAGGCAACTATAAGCGGATAAAAAGGAATTATATCAATTGCAGCAATTACCAGAAGTAGCAGGATATATTATAATCATTAGATTAAATGGAAACAATCTTTTGATCACACTTTGAAGCTAGATGGTGAACACACACACACCACTACTAAAACATAAAGACGACTGAACAACAGTAACTATAGAGTGCTGCGGAAGCTTAATCAGCTATCTACTCCAATAGCACTAGTCTTATTTATTCCATCTTGTATGCCCTATATTTTTTGCCTCCTGCTACCATGCATAAGTTACCGAACAATTCTTACTGCACCCTGCGACATTCATAAACAACCAAATAATTAAGAAAAGAGAAATTAAAAAATAAAAAGGAAAGAACAGACGTATAGTTTGACAGATTTGTGCAAATTGATGTAAACGTTCTTACATATATAGATTTAGTATAAGGTACTACTAATAAAGGATCAAGCTCAATTGACATAAGCGGTGGCGGCCTAGGCTGTTGGTCTAAGCATTTTGATTTATTACTTCCTCTACTATTAATTTCAATCTATGTTGACCATTTTCTTATTTCTATGTTCCATAAATAATGATATATTTTTATATTTAAGAAAAAAGGTAATTTTCAACTTTCATTGGCGAGGATCGTTAGGGTAGAGGGGGAGTAGCTAGAGAATTAAGATATAGGTTATTAGAAAGTACGTACGTGGAGCAGTCAATGGAAGGGCTAATCTTGTAGGGAAGGTTGACACCACATTTGCCAGGGAGACTAGCAGCAATGCCGAAGTTTATGCCGCTGATGCTTCCAGCAGCAGATTTAATACAGTTACAAGCCGCCTGGCGATCAGGAGTGGTGGTAGCTTGGCCGTTGAGGGTCTTAATCCCACTGCAACATGCTTCTGGAAGAGGACCGCCTTTCGTAACGTAGTTGATGCATGGTGTTAGGTTTGAAACGACCTGTCCACACGAAATAGCTGCTTCTGCATGGGCAGCTACTGCTGCCATGCATATGACCACCAACAATGCTACCTTCACCATGTTAAATATGTATTTGCTACAAAAGAGTGCTATGGACTAGTGTTTGGTTCTTGCAAATTCTACTTGGTGTGTCTGATAAAGGTTGTGAAAGAGCTCTTTATATAGAGGAGTTTGTAACTAAGTATTCGGATCTAGCCAGAACTAGGTGTAAGCTCATTAGCTAGGTATGGTTGGTAGTTGGGTACAATTGAATGCCGCTTTTTTCCGTACTGTTTCCTGACCTAATTGAATTTAGGTTGGTGTACGAAATATTACAAGCTAGCTTTTCTTGAGTTTCAGGAGTAATGTGTTCACAGTTTGAAGTTTCTATTATTCCTTGTTTTATTGTTGTTTCTTTTTCTTTTTTTTTCTTTACCCTTTTATCTTTGCCGTCCAATTTATTAAGCAACTAAAATTGAAATAAGTACTATTGATAAAACATGTATTATGGAAGGTTTTTGGCTTTTGCGAATTCTACTTGGTGTGTGAAAAGGTTTGTAAAAAAGAGCTGCTTATGTAGAGAAGTTTGTACCTATGAATTCCTGTCTGCTAGGGTAAGTAAATTCATTAGCTGGATGTAGGGTTGTGCATTCGGTTTTTGATTTGATTTCGGTTTTTCAGGTTTTGATTTAAAAAAGATACAATCTAATCCGAACCAAAATAACCTTTGGTTTAATTTGATTTGGTTTTTCTCTTTTCTGTTCCATTGTTTCGATTTGGCTATTTGATTGCGTTATATAAGATAATTAACATAATTAAATAGATATATTTGAATGGCGGAAAATAATACATAATATAAAGAGTGAAAAATAATAACGTCAAATCTCGATCTTAAATGTATTTTACAATGTATGTCACACGTGTAGAACTGTAATACACAATATTTAAAAGGCCAAACCCATCGCCAGCCCCCTGTGGTCGTCCAGTTCTTTCACTTGAACACCTCAAGTGACCTTTATTCCATTTAGACATCTCAAGTGGACAACTGGTGTTTCATTTAGACACTTTTTTCGCAATCAGCTAAAATTGCAAAATGAGTGTCATCCACTCGCGAATGACGTGGCAGGGTGACTAATTAAAATAGGACATGTGGCAATTGGGTGTAAAATAATAATTTAAAAATCAATTACAAGAAAAAAGAAAAGGAAAAAATTATTTTTCACCAAAATAAATAAATAAATTACCTACTTTTCTAAACCCTCCCCCACCTACCCTACCCCACCCCTCCTTCCCCGTTTCTGCTCTACTACTGCTGAGCACCATTTTTTTTCTTCTAATGGCTCCATTTTTATTTTTTTGTTTTCATTAGATTTTGATCCATTTTGGAAGCATATAATTCAAAATTTGGCACTAATCTATAGCCCCCATTTCATTATTTTTTTGTTTTTGCAGTCCTCCAATTCGGAAATTTGATTTTCGAATTTGAAGCTTTAAGTTACGTTAATGGCGAGTTCCTCAAATCTCAACCAAATAGCACCAAATTTCGGATTCGAACTCCTCTCGACGTTCCGGTTCTTTTGAGATATCACCCACTGAAAATGGAGCCCGTTTGAGGCAACCCGAAAATTCAAATTGGAAGCTTTGAGCTTCAACAATGGCGGCTTCAGCTTTCTTCTTCAATGGAGATATGCTACATTCAATCCAAACTAACAAAACAGTGATTTTGATAGCTCCTTCAATTGATTTTGAATTATGGAAAGGTGAAATTATGGTGGATATGGTGAAGAAAGTGGTAGGAGGGAGGAAGAAGATGAAGGAGAAAAAAAAAAAACACAAAATTATTCTCTTTCACGCTCCAAAAAAATGTGAAGGACACGCACATTGCCACCTCTGCAAAAGGTGTCTAATAACACATTTTAATTCAAGTTCAGATGTCTAAATGGAAAAGGGCGTACTTGAGGTGTCTAAGTGAAAGATCTGGAGCACTTTAGGTGGCTCCCGATGGGTTTGGCCTATTTAAAAGCATATAAATACATGTTAATACCTTAAAGATTGAGAATGAATAGTTTTATACCAATGAATAGTTTTATACCGTAATACAATAGTTTTATACCGTAATACAAATAGAGTCGGTAAGTAATAAAGGCTGAAAGTGATAAAATACACAAACTTCCCAAATGATAGTGTATGTTAAATAAAAAATAAGATAATATTTATATATATCACTCTCTCCGTTGCAATTTATTTGTCTTAATTTCTTCTTAATCTATTTAAAAAGAACGTACCTTTCCTAATTTGACAACTTTTTAATTTCAATATCTCACCTTTCATGTTTAAAACCACGAGATTAAAGGACATTTCCCATATTTTTAGTTCAAGATCCAAGATTCTAAAGTCGTTTTTACTTTTTAAACTTTATGCCCTGTCAAATTAAGACAAACAAAATAAAACGGAAGGTTAAACAACAGTTTCACAATTTTTGTTTTTGTAAATCTAAATCAAAATCGAAAAACAGAAAAACAAATCCAAATTAAAGTTCAATGTGTTTCGGAATTAATTCTCCGATTTAATTTGAATAGTGCACACCCTAGCTAGATGCTTGGACAGTTGGAAGTTGAAATACAATTAAATGCTTTTTCTTGATGTTTCATGATGTGATTGAATTTAAGGTGTTGTACGAATGTTAATTTATCTAAAGCTACGTGTTATTTCGCCGTTCGTTCATGTCCTTTTCACTTTGGTTGTTCTTCTTTCAACGTTTTATTTTGTTGTTTTCTCCGTATAACTTTGTTGTCCAATTATTAGCATGAAGCAAGGAAAATAATTTTCACCTCTAGTTTCTTTGATTATCATAATTAAATCATTAAAATATTCTCTAGCTGATAGTTATCACTAGAGACACACGAAGGGTATTCCTGTAATTTCACTTCGAGTCTTGCTGTCCCTATCACTTCAAAGAGCTCACGTGTCGTTGTCCCCATTTGTTCCATTTTCTGGTTCTTTGCTTTTCTCCTTTCATGTCCGTCTCTAGGTTGGATCTTTAGATTTCTCTTTGGTATTTTGGTTTAATTCTCAGCAGATCACACTTCTTCTTTATATATAATAAGGAGTCGTTTGGACATGATTTTAAACTATAATTTAAAATTATATTTAAATATATAATTTTGATATTTTATTTTCTCTTATAGACATAAAAATCTCACAAATTGTGAAAACTATCAAAATATTCTCAATTCTTATACAATCTTACTAAATGAGCAAGTGACAAAACAGCAAAAAAAAAAATCTTTGATTGTTGTTTTCTTCTTCTAAATTTGTTAAATCAATAACATTGAGAAAAAGCTATTTATTCTTCCCAACTTTGTTACTTCAGGGACTACTAGCTGCAGACCAAAACTCACAAGATAGTTCCCACTCAAAACCCGTAAGAACAAAATGAAATCAGGAAGAGACATCTAAAAAGCAATGAAAAAAAAGAAAAAGAGAAAGAAAAAAAATTGAGCAAAATTTTTAGCAAAAATTGTGGACTCTGATTGTCTGTTACGACTTCCGAGTAAGAGATTGGGATGAAGTTCGTAGAGATGAAGAATTTTCTAGACCTGCGTACTGGGCAGTGGGCATTAGCTAAGACGTGAGATTTACCCGGCGGATTTAGAGGGTGCCGAGGGTGTTCCGAACACCCTCGGCAAAAATTACAGTGTATATATAGGGTAGATTTTCTGTGTTTATGTACATATGTTAACTTTTGAATACCCTGAACGAACGCAAAAGGTTAACTCAAGTGGTCCAGGGTGTTCAAAATTATCTCTAGCATCCTAGGTTCGATTCTCAGGGACAATATTATTTTTTATATTTAGATTTGGTTGTTTTTTCCGAACCCCATGAGTGAAAATTTTGCAACCGCCACTGTTACCAAAATGTCATTATTTCTGAATTTACAAAAATGGCCTTGGATGATCATCTTGGCTCTTCTATTATAGAAATAGACTAGATGGCGTATGCAGCACGGGCCCAACACTTTGGATTATATGGTGTATTTATGTGTATGTAGCTGTGTACAATTGTAAAGATTTATGTATTGGGTATGATAGTATATATATTTTATATTGCTAATAAACATACCTAAATTTTACGTCGATGCATATATATAGATGAACATTAATACATATACACAAATGTTATTTGTTTATTAAGTGAAATTATGTGAGCATGATAAAATAGTGAAAAGTAAAAGGAGTGTAAAAGTGACACGTGGCCAAAAAACATAATTAATACCGCCACTTGAAATGACATCATCTGTTGTATGCAATTTTTATGAGCGGGGGGGGGGGGGCAAACAAGTGAAAATACGAATATATTTAATACCAAGATATAGTAAGATTCTACTTTTAACTAATGGAATTATTCAATGGCAAGTGCTTTGACCAAATTGCCCTTGGTTGCCTTGGTTGACGATACACTTCTTCAACTCATGCTTTTATATAATTTAGTTTTAAAAAAGAAAATTTGTCTATTACAAATTAAAAACTAAAAAAACGGAGAAATTGCACGAATTGTCCTTCAAATGGGCTGGTATTTAATTTTTGCCTTTAGTAATTAATTTTAGGAATAATTTCAATAATATACAATCCAACATAAAATATTATATCCAAGTAGTTATATTTTTAATTTACATTTGTATAACTAACTTTTTTTACAATAGTGTTTATACACACGATATATAATATTATACACTTACTGTAAATAATGTGTCGATCTTATATAAAAGTGTATAATAATGTATAAAAGGGTTATTTTGGGTAATATTAAAAATATGAGTCATTTCAGGTAAATATTTTTTCCAAATAGACATAGGCTGTTATTTTTCCTAAATTTTATGCCTAGTGGCCATAAGTTTTTAATGGTGCGGAACATAACTTGTGAGATATTATGATGCAGAAATATAAATTTATACCCCATAATTTTATTTTTTATTTTTTTTTAGGGACAAAAATTAAACAGCAACACAAAATAAGGGCATAAGTGACAATGAGCCTAAAAAATGGGGAGAAAGTTTTGGTAGGACCCACATCACACATGTGGATCCCCACCTTATTTTATTTTTATTTTATTTTTTTTACATGAATAGGAGGTGGATCTCCTAATTCTTCACGTGGATCTACTATTATGGAAGAGTGGGCCTCACCTTAAATTTTTTTTTTTTATTGGTACTATTATGAAAAAGTGGGCCCCAACTTATTTTTTTTTAAAGATTTTTCTACTATTATGGAAGAGTGGGTCCCACCTTAATTTTTTTTTTAATTTTATTATAGAAGACCGTTTATATTTAAATGTTGATGTTATTCCTCATTATTGGTGTAAGACGTATGTGTCTAAACTTATACCCAAAGGTATAAGTTTTAAATCTTTTGATTTTATGACTTCTTTAGCAGTTTTTGCGTTCAATTTAAATCGTTATTTCTTTTTTCTCGAACTTCTCTTCTTTACATTTTCTCTAAGCGTACTTTTATCATTTTTCTCGAACTTATTATCATTATTTAAATATCTTATTTTTTTACATTTGCAATTATCTCTCTTCTTCACGTGGTACCACCTTAATTTTTTTCCTAGCAATTGTCTCCTACTTCTTCACGTGGACCCCATCTTAATTTTTTTTTTATTTTTTTTGCAATTGTCTTCTAATTTTTCACCCGGATCCCACCTTAATTTTTTTTTACTCCTATTATAGAATAGTGGGCCCCACCTTAATTTTTTTTTTTATTTACAATTTTTCTACTATTAAAGAAGATTTGGGCCCACCTTATTTTTTATTTTTTAAGTGACTGACGACCAAACTATATAGAAACTCATGTTTCTATATAGTACTAGACGGCTTATGCCGGTGCTGCGCACGGGCCCAATACTTTGGATTATAATGTATCTATGTGTATGTAGTTGTGTGTCACGACCCAATTCACGAGTCGTGGTGGCACCTACACTATCCCTTCGAGTAGGCGAACCACATTACTAATAACAAGTTAAATAAGCGGAAAATTTATTTAAGAATAAGTTATCAAGTTTTAAATACTTATCATAACAAAGAATGTCACGACAATCCCAAAAAATGCGGTCAAAGGGCACAAGAGCACTAACATGGGACGGAATAGAAGTCCGAAAATACCCTGGCTACATATTGTCTGTCGAATACAAAAAAACAGATGTATATGAGGTCCTTCAGTGGCCACGGACGACGTAGCTCACCCCGAATAACTAAAAAAGATGTCACCCTCACGTATCGACTACGGGGCGAATCGAGGATAATCGGATCGTACTACGCGACTCAACAAAAGTGCGGCAAAGAAGAAGTCGATCAAGCACAACACTTGTACCGGTAAGCATCGTAGGCAATAACGATTGGGATAAGCATTTAGTTAAGTCAAAACCAACAAGTAGCACATAGAGCAACAGTATGGTCATATCATATACAAGTAAGGTGTAAAGGAATCATGAAACAGCAGTGATATAATTCACCAAGCGGTCCGTTAAATATATGAGTGGATGAATGCGTGCATACGGTTAGTACCCTCCGCTCGCTCTCGTACCACGTCGGCGATGCCTGCAGTAGCGACCCGGGGGGACCCGCTCCTTCCC
This sequence comes from Lycium ferocissimum, assembly GCF_029784015.1. Taxonomy (NCBI): domain Eukaryota; kingdom Viridiplantae; phylum Streptophyta; class Magnoliopsida; order Solanales; family Solanaceae; genus Lycium; species Lycium ferocissimum. Next base: position 50,412,167 of record NC_081351.1, read on the forward strand.
CTCGTG
>NC_081351.1:50412272-50423432 GCF_029784015.1 Lycium ferocissimum
ATTCCACACCATCCTCTTATACTTTACACGTCCATCTAAGCAATTTTAGTAATTAAATTTATCTCACAATATATTCATCTCTCAGTTCTTTATTTTATATTAAAAAAAGTGATACTCTTAATGTTTAAGGCATATGGTTTTAATTTTTTTTTTCAATTTGTATTTTTTCATAGAATTCTTCATACGGTAAGAAAAAGAAATACATACAATGTTTAATTTGCATAGGATTAGAAAAAAATGAATAATTGATCACGTTTTGAATATAAATGATATAGGTGCTTAATTATGTAGATTTATTGCACGACTGCTCTTAGGATAAGATTAAGAAATGTTTATCTCACTAAGTTGGGCCCGTGCAAAGCACGGGTTTTACATCTAGTCTAGTATTCTATAAGGGGTCATTTGGTATAAGGTATAGGTTGGGATATCCCAGCTTAAACCTTCTTATCCCACTTATGTTAGGATTATTTTATACCATCTTTTAGATGGTATAAAATAATCTCAATAAATGGGATAATTGATCCCAAAATTATAATCGCGAGATAATTTCGACTATCTACCAAACGAACCCTAAGTGAGGGTTTCAACATGTCTGTTTAGGTGTCAATAAATTTCAAATCAAGAATAATTTAGTTATTTTAGTTTAGTGGAGCATTACTAATTAGCTACGTGCCTTTTACTCCTACAGCCACCTATCTCTTCCCTGCAATTGAACAGCGAACTCATCCCTTTCACTCCCAACCCTAACAAAACCAATATATTTTTGGGTCTATTCCTGGGTGGAAGCAAAGCAAGAAAACTAAAAAAGTCACCAATCAAAGTTCGATTTTCAATGAAAATGACGATTTGAAAGCAGAAAATTTCAACACCGAGAACGGAACTTTTCAGGTGATCCAAGTGTATTATTTCTCTCAGTTTTATGGAATTCCAGAAATTCTGATAAACTTCTATAATTTATTTTTATTTTTGCATTTCCCAAAGTTAATTTAGTTAATATCCAAGGTGGTGACATTCATATTTCTTGTGAGAATTCGTTGGGGCTTTTATAGATATAGAGGACTCATATAGCCAGTTTTAACTAATTTAGGATTGAGTTATTAGTTGATTGATTGATTGAGTGACTCATACAGATTGATTGAGTCCCAATCACCTTATTCCGGGTAATATCTCTTTATTTTTCCAATTCTCATTCTATGTGTATCTCGTGATTTTCATGGGTATATTCCTTGTGAGGCTCAATTCTACTGAGTGTTCGTCTATAGAAGCTGAGAAATTGCATTTAGTTCTACAATTATTTTAAATAGATCTTTCGATAAAAGAAACATATTTTAATTAATATATAGCAGGTAAGAAAAATGATGTGGTAGAATTGTTGAACTTGGTTTGGAAGAAACAAATTAATTCGGTGGTGTGGTGATGCTAAAGTAATTAGACAACTTGGTTACTGGAGCAACTTTTATGATTTCCAATTTTATTAATTTTTTTCTCGTACTTTGTTGTCGTTCGTTACATACTTGATTCGTGATCTAAATTTTCGAAACAATTTAACGGAATTAAGAAAATTCAGGTCCCAAGAAGATAAGTTTTTGAAGATGAATGACTACATTGTTGGTGATCATGGAATTTATGTTGATTTTGACTATTTGAAGAAAGTGAAGTTTTGGATTAAAATAACACATGTTCTCTCATGATGTCTTTTTACATCTTTACACCTCTTAGATCAGATTTCGATCCAAATTTATCTTACTATGGGTTTGGAATTTCTTCTTCTTTAGTTGTGCCTCATGCTTTCAGAATTACATCATGTAAGATTAACAACTTTTCACACATATCATTAATTGTCATGACCTTTGTTTTCAGTATGTTGTGGAATTTAATTTTGAATTCTAGGGGTAGTTTTGTTTTCAAGCTCCACTTTTGGCTATCCTTTGAATGGTATTAAATCTATCTGCTTTTCTACAGAGGGAATGATAGTTTCTTTTGAGAAAGGTAAATCAGTGGTAAGTATTTTTTATGGGATGATTTGAGCGAATATGTTAAGATATTAAATACCTAATAGTTGAAAAACATACGCTAAATCTTTTTTCTTTATGACTTGCTATACATAGCTTGAAAGAGAAGCAGTTCTTGTATTATATTGTTGCTAATGGGCTAAATAGATGTCGACAAGTATTGACAAGTAATTCCTCCTCTCCTTTTACTTTCTTAAGATGTAGCTTTTATTATGCCTATACACATTAGAAAATTTCAATAACTAACTTTGGTACTTTTAGCAACTTATAAATCAATCTAAAAATCAAATATCACACTAAGACGTGCATTTTCACTACATATCCCTGTATATGTTAAATAATTGAAGTATAACATGCCATGTCTTCTACTTGCTCATACATTTATATTTCCTTTTGGTCTTTTACTGACAAATCGTGCCCAAACGGCCTGCGTAGACTAACACTGTGTTTGGAACGTTGTTACCCATTGTATTGTATTGTATCGTTACTACAAGTACAATGTTTGTTTTGATTGTTATTTAAAATGTATCGTATTGTATTGTTAAATTCCGTCGTTACGTAACAATGAAAAGCCCTATTTTATGTAACAACCAATTTGGTGTTATCCCATTGTTACCTAATTTCTTTTTCCAATTATATCCTTACTTAATATTTCATAATCCTATTTACCTTTACCCTATATTATCTAACTCCATCCAAATGCTCTGCCCTACGTCTCTCTTCTTTTCCCAGCTCGTCAACTGCTTTCTTTTTCCTTCTTCGTCTTTGTGTCCTACTTTTTGGTGAAAAAACTTTGTGATTTTATAGTGTACTATATTTAATTGCTCAGGTTTCTTCTCTTGTTTCGGAATTACATGTATTTCTTTTTGTCCATTACCTGTTTTCATTAATTTTGTTAAAATTTGCATTAATTTAACAATTTAATATATTTACAATGCATTATTTGGCACAACTTAATAAATTCAATATTTCCAATAGTTTAGGGCATTTTAGTAAAACTTACCGTTCTGATACAATACGATCTGATCAATCAAACAAAAAAATATTCTTACAGCAGCAAACGATATAGTCTATCCAAACATTATATCTACAAAACAACACAGTACAGTACATTATGAAACGATGGATAACAACTATCCAAACAGAGTGTAAGTATAACTATTTACTCTGAGAGCTATATGCGTGAATTGAGGGATTCTACTGAGTCGATGGTTGAGTACGAATAGATCTGAAAATGATTCATGTTCTTAAAAGATATGCTGTTTCAATTTTCTTGTTCGAAGTTCTAAATTTTAACTATAGGTATATACTCAAGTTAAATGTCAATAATGTTCACGAAATGTCCATTCTGTCTGCATGCCTGTTTTGACTTTATAACAAAATTTGCTATGTTGTGCAAGCTTCACAAATAGATCAATATGATAATAATGTGCTGCAAACTATATTTTCAATAAATTCTTCGATTTTTTCCAGAAGCAAATGATTAGTTCCCTGCATCTCACGCTCCATGAATAGTCGGGATACTGAGAAATATCCAAAAAGTTATTTCGGGAATCTGCTTTTTGTAGCTTGCTGAGCCTTTTTTGGTCCTATAAAATAGAACAATACCGAGCATAACTGCATTTCTGTGATGGCACAATCATATAATCAAATTGACGGCTTCCATTCAACAGGATGATAAAAGAAGAATGTTTGGCTTCCATTCGTGTAAGAATGTTATATCTGTCATCATCATTCATCACGATTGTTAGGGCAGCAGTGCTTAAGCATATCTTTTATATTATTATTATTATTATTATTATTATTATGTCATTACTTATTTCTTTGTAATGTGTCTCAAGGTACCCATTAGAGTTTGTCAGCTACCTTTGCCACTCTTGCCATAAGGACAAACATCAATTACACCTGCACAGAAGCCATGAAACTGGAGATATATCAAGCACCATATATATTGCTTGCTTGGAAGCTTAATAGCTTGATTTGCTTAAATTATCTACATACCAGGTTGTACTTAATTTGTAAACAAAGTGGGTAATGCTGCAATACTTTTGGCTGAACAGATACAGTTTGTAATAACTCACTCCTTGCTATTGTAACATTTCAACAAGAAAACTGAATTGCTATGCAACATTATTGTCTAATAATATGCTAAAGTCGTGTTGTTAGCTGATGTTCTGACGTACAACTCAATGATTGCAACTATCTGTAGAGCAATTGTCTCGTGCTGGCACGGGCCATACACCCCTAGCAATAGTATACTCTAATGTTAAACTTTGTTTCATCTCTGAAGATTTACCAACGGATGGAGACTAATTTTGAAAGAAAATGTTTTTTAAGCCTAAAGGTTGACATAGTTGAAAGGACGCACGCCTTTTTAAGAAAGGTTACTTCAATTTATTTTATTTTTAGATATTGTTGAAGGTAATTTAGTAATTTAACTTTTGATTTAATCAATTCTCGAAGCTAAATTGGATTAAATTGAGCGAATATTTCAAAATTATGATAATTATCTGTCCTCACACTTCTCCGTTCTCAATCGCTTTTGCTGCTTTGAACTTGTTGTGTACTCAAATACCTGTAATTCCCTTGATAGAACATTTAGAATAACGTCAAGGAAAAGTTATGTATATTGTTATTATTTTCTTGATAATTTACCATTGCATCTTATGTAACGTTAACAATATTTAGCAGAAGGAACTTTAAGTTATCCTAATTCCACAAGCACCTTCTCAAAAATTTCAAAGTCAGGCCTTCCATCCTAGCATGAAATATGTGTCAGCAGATTAATTAGATAAGAACAAAGTAGATGTCATATACTCTCAAGTTCAGGCACCTGCATCAACTGGAAAAGCGTTGTTTAAGAAATAATAAATGGAATATCTTTTCTTGTAACCATATTAATTGATGCATATTTTTATTGGATTTGAGAAATGATTTAGTGAGTAATTATCTTTTATGGGTAAAAGCAGGAAAAAAATAAAGCTATCTTTTTGATATCTTTAGTGATAAAAGTGAAAATCTATTTTTAGAATACTGGACAAGTAAAAGTGAAGAGAGAGTAAAACAGAGTAAAGAAAGAAATGAACATACAATACCGTAAATGTAGATTGAGAAATTGTTCGGCCATTTGAAAACATATATATGAATAGACACGGCGTAAATCCCAAACGGTGGGTTCGGAGCTATTGATTGTTGACCACAACGATTCTGTTAAACCCATAGTAGATTCTGTGGACACAGATAGAGGAATTGTTATGAGGGACTATTGCTCCTTGAATAGTAAAATCGTTGCGACTGTTGGGTTGATACTTTGTAGGTAGTGACTGTTGGGTTGGTCGTTGTTTTTTTTCTAAAAATAGTTGTGGTGGTAGTTAGATTATTAAAAAGGACATTTTAGTAATTTAGCTTTTACGTTAGGAAGTTCATGCTTTTAATATAAAATAGATAGATAGAGATCCATAAGAATGTCTTTAACATGTGAAAATTCTAAGAATCAACTGGAATGAGATCCAATATGTTATTATGCACTTCTTGAAAACTAATAGTGTGAGATATTTAATTTTGAATTTAAATTGAAAGATATGTAAAGATAGTTGAATTAAAATAAAATAAATTTAATCTGAATTTATATTGAGAGATTTGAAAAAATGAATTTGAGATAACCATATTTTAATTGACATAAAAAAAATTAATTTGCTTTGAATTAAGAGATAAAAAATATTTTTATTTGTAATCAAATTTTTAATCTCAATAGGCGTAACCATTGGACTATGGATGTTATGGGTATCATCATTCACTCTTATCCTAATGGATAGGGGTGTATATGGACCGGGTTAGTTCGGATTTTTTAAATACCAAATCAAATTAATTGTGTCGGGTTTTTAAATTTATAAATCAAACTAAACCAATAAAATTCGGGTTTTTCAACTTCGGATTTTCTCGGGTTATTCGGTTTTTCGGGTTGTTCGGGTTTTTTTCCAAAAAAGTCTTCGTCCAAAACATATGACTTTTACTTCAAATAATTCTTTAGTCCTAGTAAGATACAACTATATAACTAAGGTGTCTCTTAAGAAAATAACACAAAATGTGAGATGGGTGATGACATTATATTAAAATATTCAATAAAAAAGATAATAAAATCGGTTAAAATAAGTATTGCTAATTAATAAGCCATAAAGAAAATGACTTTAATCTAAATACTAAGTTATGCTAAAATAAGTTCGGCTAATAAGTATTAATGACATGACAAAGAAAAAAATTAAGCTATGTATTTTTACGCTCTAAACCAATTATGCAAAACTAAAGAATAGATATCTAACATTATTGTCATTCCTAGTATTAGAATTGAATTTCTTTTGTTAGCATTAGTGTTGAGTTGGTTTTGGTTTGGACTTTATTTAAGTTACTAACATCCACGGGATATAAAACTTATTGGCATTCAAAATTCTAAGTTCAAGCTTAAAATAATATGATAAAGGACAAAAAACTATGAAAATTTTTAAGAAATATTTACAAATTACATTACAAATAAATATTTTTATGTATAAAATATTTTAAAAATCGAATACACATAATGTCGGATCGGTTTGGTTCGGTTCGGTTTAACTTTTTTTAGCTGAAATCAAACCAAACTAATTATGGTCGGGTTTTTTTTTTCAACACCAAACCAAGTCAAACCAAATCACTAGTCGGGTTTTTTCTCGGTTTGATTCGATTTATCGGTTTGATGCGGTTTATCGGTTTGCTTTGTACACCCCTACTGATAGGTAGCTTGTAGGTTTGGTATATTTTTTTTTTTTTAATGTTTTGTCGAAAATTAGTTCATTCTAGATAGTCATTAATTCGTTTAGGATAAGGATCAATAGGATTTTAAATATAGTGTATCTCAAAAAGTTTACTGACTGATATGATTATAATATTTTAGTTCAAATCTTATATATACCTCGTTGGATAACAAACAAAATAATGTTAGATGGGTAATTATAAATCAAGCCTCATTAACAGTACAGGTAGCATTTTTCTTTCTTGCATCTCATTTTATTCTTAGGTGATAACTCAAGAGCTAACTTGGATTTAGTATACATATTTCTATTTTAATGCATTTATATTAATTAAAATTTATTTCGTGTTGTTTGTTGTTTGGTGACTTATTTAGTTCGATATTACTATTTTGATTAGCAGAAAATAGAAAGACAAAGGAAGGAGGAGAGAAAATGAATGACGGACTACAAAGAAGGAAGGCGGAGGGAAGAACAACGGCAACTTACTTGCAACTTTGAAATCATATTTTCATTATGAAGGTTGTGTCTTTAAATTTACCAAAGCCCTTCGAAGTTTCAAAGATATATAGTTTTAATGAACTATTTCACTAGATTATCAAAAAATATCACACGTTTTTTCTCTTTTGCTGTTCAAAAGTGATATGTCATTTTAATTTAAATTCTCTTAAATATTTTGTGTTGAGACGAGTTGGTGATTGATAAATAGCAAGGCGGCACAAAGTTAAATGGATTTTCCTCACCTTTGTTTCTATTTATTTATTATGACTTTTTTAAAGCTTGCTTTGTACTTGTGTATTCATTGGAGTATTTATTTTCTTAATCAAACTTTTTCATATTTGAACTTTAATTTTGCTTCTTTTTTTTTTTCTTCAGATTTCCAGAATTGTTGGATAAATAATTCAAAAAAAAAAAAAAGGTTCTTAGCACATTAATTAATTATTGAGGTTGAATCTTGACTTTCAATAATTAATCTTTTATCATTTCCAATGTTCTTCGTAAATATAAACACTAAAATCACTAGCGTAAGAAGAATGAGACAATGAAGAATTTATAGCGTGTGATGCTATAAATTCTGCTCTTGATGAAAAAATGTGTTCGGATCCAAAGATTTTTATATTGGATAAAGAGGTATGGTGATCTTTTTTTTCCCGAATTTCTTTAGGTATAATTCTTGAATTTTTTATTTTTATTTCTGTTCTTCAAAAGTTGATTTGTCATTTTAATTCTCTTAAAAAATTTGTGTCGTCATAAGTTGGTGTATACCAAGGAGCACAAGGTTAGATGTTATTTTCGTACCTTTACTTTTTTTTCTTATTATTTTTAAAAAGCTTCATTTGTACTCATGTATCCACTGCAATTTTTTTTTTTTTTTTTTAATTTTAACCAAATTTCTTTATTTTTGAACTTCGATTTTCTTTGGTTAGATTTTCGAGGAGCTGTTGAATAAATATAATTTAAAAAATGCTCTCAATATACTATTTACTGAGGTCGACCTTTGAAAGCCTTGATTGGTCATTTATCATCTTTGATGCTCTTCATAAATTTAGCACTAAAATCAACAGTTTAAAGAGAAGGAAATAATGAAGAAGAGTTTGAATAAGAAGTAAATCTCAAGGGTTTGGCAAGAAATGCAAGGATGCTATTATAAAAAGAACATATACTTACTATCAAATATATGTGGGTAAAGACTAGGAAAACATCGTATTGAGTAGTGTGTATTATTATATGATATGAGTTAAAGAAAAGAAACAGTTGCAATATATAAGGAAATATTTTAAGACATTGGACAAAAATTGTAATAATAAATTAACATCTGTTGTACTTTTTGCACTACACGTTCTTTCATTTGGTTTAAACATTGATTGTCCAATTTGTCACGACCCATTTCGACTAAGTCGTGCGGGCACTTACCTTTCCCACCTCGGTAAGCGAACCCTCAACCCAACGATAAGTAAAACATAATTAAATGAATCAATCAAGCGGAAAAGAATAATTACGTAAGTCTCACAATAATATATAATAGAGATAGTGCGGAAATAAGGAAAATACCCCCAGGGTCTGGTCTAAGCCATACAAGAGCATATAAGTGAAAATATACAAGTCTGGAATATAAATATACATCAATACTGTCTATGTCTCAGAATAGAAAAGTAAGACATAACAATAACAGGAGTCTTCAAGGCGGCGAACGACTCGTGCTCACCCTGAAAACTCGATGCTAAGCTGATGGCGACTATCAGCCACGGGAGACGAAGGAAGACCCAACCTGGTACTCTGCATTCATAAAAGAATGCAGCAAGTGCAGATCAGTACTGTCTCAAGACTGGCAGGTATCATAGGCCGACTAAGCATAGCTAACATAATTCAGACAATAAAGAAAGATAGGCAAATAAATCAACAAGTATAAGTCAAACATAATCGGAACCAAGTACACGTCATCACCTAAGTAGAGCATCTAAACCCAAATGTGCCAAGTCTCAATATGTCCAATCCGAAACCAACGTCACAAGTGAAACACCAAATCATCTCAATATAAGCCATGATGCAATGCAATGCAATAATGTATGAATGCAATGCAATGCTATGCAATGCTGTGTACACATGTACTCCGGATGAAATACCTCCACGTCTCAGTAGCACAACCCAAGGTGACTCGCTAAGTCTAAGTGCCACTCGTCCCGGATCTTTGTCTAACAGACCGACGAGATCCCTCATCTTTACCCACGGAAGGTTCTCACCGGCACTACACTGGGGGACCCGCGGAGTCCATGCACTCATTCAATCCATGATTCCGGGACTAACATCGGATATCGAACTCTCGTCACTCTCATTTAAAAATCGAGCCCGGCTAAATCACAGTGTTTCATCAAGTACCAACAATGTATCAACAATATATCATGAGAATGTGTGCAATGCATGTGCCAACATCAAGAATTAGGTCAATATCACAAGTACCAACATGGGTACGCCAACAACATATCAATATCACAAGTACAAACATGGTACGCCAACAATATATCAGCGTCACAAGTACCAACATGGGTACGCCAACAATATCATGAGAGGCTACACAAGTCATATAGAACTCTATCCTCGTGTCAACATCCACCCGTAAAATACTACAATATCACAATCAAGATGGAACAACAATTCCCAATATCTACTAACCACACGTGGCATCAAACCAACATAATAAAACAATCAAGTCATAACACAATGGGGTGGCTAGCTCCAATCACACAACAGGGCCCAACCTAAGGCAATATTCAACCCAACTTCATAGCTGAATGTTTACATGCTTTCTCCGATAATATAATCTAAATATATGCTTCGCTATACGAAGTCTCACCAACGGTAAGCCATAACCTACCTGGATAGCCGAACAACAAACACCAATAATCACTTCTTCGCTTTCCCCTTCCGCTGAGCCTCAAGATCAAAGAAGTCTAGGCAAATTCAAAATCTAGATTAGAAATCATGAAGAACGATACATATATTGCTATCATTCAGTTTAGGTCATAACCAACCCTAGAATTTAGGGAAACGGGGCCCACAAGGTCAAAACAGGTAATTTGGGAGTAAAATATCAAATTAGGCACTAGGTGATCAAAACCCAACAACTAATTGCTAGAATAACTCAAGGATTCACCTAATTTCTAATTTCAAGCAAAACCCCCAATTTTGGAGATAAACCCTAACTCTTTGATTCAAGGATTCAACACTAATAATAGAAAATATATGATTAATAACCTTAGATATATCATAATCTAGCATAACCTCACTCAATTTCATCATTAATAAGCCTAGATAGAAGTTGCATCAAAACCCACTTTAAATCTTCCATTACTAAGGAACTAATAAGGAAAGATGAATCTATGATGATTAGGAACAATGAATTAGTAAAGAGGCTAGCAAGACTTACCACCAAGAGTTTTCTCCAAGATTCTTCTAAAACAGTCCCCAAGAGCTCAATTTTCGTAATGGGAATAAATGATAGACTAAGGTGTTATACCCCGTACTTTGTACGTTGGAATATCCTAAGTTGGTTGCGACAAGTTATGGACAAGACTTTTAATTTTCGATTTTGTTGATTTTTGTTTTAATGCACAAGTTGCATATTCATCTTTTCATTGGCATGGAGGGTTAAGGGTAAGTTTGGAATAAGGAAAAATTTGAGATTAAAAGTGAATTATGAAAAGTTAAGCATTTCATGAAAATTAAGGGCTAGAAGTGAAACTTTGGAAACTAATATTTCATGAAAATGGCCATATGTGGCCATGTGTGTGGTGTGGGCCATAGGCCACGTGTGTGAATTATATTTGTAGGGGACATGTATATATAGGCTAAAGGATGACCAAGTCAATTAG
>NC_081351.1:50423532-50496180 GCF_029784015.1 Lycium ferocissimum
CCCTAACCGAATACCCTACTTTTTAAAAAAAGCCACCAATTTATTTAAGAGATGAATCTTTGATTAGTTACTAAAGGTTAATTAACTAACGTTTTGTTTTACGTTATAATGGTTGATTCACTATATAAATTTACTTATCAACTACTGCTATATTAGTTTTATAATATGAAGCCCCCTATGTTTAGATTTAAATTAAAAAAACTATCGAAGCACGAATGTAATTTTTTTTTTTTTTTGGTAATTAAACTTTCCATTAATTACCAAAAGTCAACATTACAACCGCAGCAAGTTATGCACATCTTGCTAGCTTTAACCAAACACGAGCTAGGCTAGAATTTAAGACAATGAAATAAATGCTGAAATCTAGTGGGAAGCTCCACACATAATACATAAACTATCTCTTTTGCTACTTTGTCCCAACTTCTACTTTGTTTCTCAAAAAAATTCTCATGTTCCTCTCAATCCGTGATGGCATGAATGACTTCTGTGTACAGTACATCTTGGTAGCTTGAGCCTTCAAAGGATCTCCCTTTTGTCATAGTAATCAGCCATTGTTGATGCTGCTCCCAGTTAGCTAGAGGATAAGGTTGCATTTGATTGATCGCATCATTTATCTTTATTGGACAAAAGAAAATTGGGCACGATATCTGAAAGAAGGAAAAATAAGTTGCATCTAATGTAGGAAAATTAAACATGGCAAATCATAGCAAACCCATGCTAAAAACATTAGATAAACCTAAAGAAATGATTTGTTATCCATAATATTTTACTTTGACTGTTTGACATAATAAATTTGATAGGAAACAACCAAATATTAAAGGCAATATCACATGTACTGGATACTGTGTTGCTGAAATATCAAGTTGATGTTGCTCATATTAAAATATATATTGTGTTGCTGAAATATTTAAAATCAAAAGAATAATCAAGTCGAAAATTTGATATATTAGAAGAATAGTTATTGGTCGAACATTAGTTTGTTGCATTAACTTTTATCTTCAACGCTATATATATTCAATAATAATAATGATAAGCCAAAAAATAAATTTATCCAAATAAAAAAAGATGATACCAACACCTTTGATTGTGTATAACTATAAACTAAAACAATGACAGAATTAGAAGAAAATACTGCTACAAAATCACCTCTTTCTCAAAGATAACTTCGATTGTTCTTCTTCTTAGCTTCAAACAATGACTTCGATTGTTCTTCTTCGTATCTTCAAACAATATCATCATTTAGACATTAATAAATAAGCACCTTATGACGATCCACACATATTGATCATTTACAAAACTTGTATTTTTTTATTTTATGTTTGATAATTATTAATTAGAGCTTTATTTTATTAATGTTAACATTATTTTATAACATCATATACTACAAAACTTAGTATACACGTGCAACGCACGTATAGTGAAACTAGTATGTAGAAAATGAGAGTGTTAACTTGCATGGGGAAGTAAATTTCCTGCTTGCAATGAAACTGAAATCTTCAACAAAAAATAATTTATTCATGAGAAGCTCCGTATAAAAAAAAAAAAAAAAAAAAAAAAAAAAGAAGCAAACCGTGAGCCTTCCATAATAAACATGTATAAACTGATGCATGGATGCAAATAAGAATTAAAGTAAAAAAAAAAAAAAAAAGTTAAAAAGACACATAACTGAAGAGATAAATTAAGCATATAACCCCATTTAACATCACAAAGATATAAGCTACAACCAAATAAGGCTAATTGTCCCACTCTTATATTATATATCATATATACAGTAAAATTAATCAATTTTTGTCATAACATTCATCACATGTCAGTTATGGTTGGAAAGAACAGAAAATTCAAAAGTAAAAAGTAAATGTTGTGATTGAAAGGGCTCCAAAAAAAAAAAAAAAAAAAAAAAAAGAAGAGGAGGTAGCAGATGGGTTTCTAAGAGGAAGTACAAAAGCAAAATAATGTGAGATTAGGAACCCTCCGTGCCAATATAATTAACTCCGCAAAGTGTCAAGCTTTGTCTTGAACGTGTTACAACTAAAAGAAAACTAATAAAGATAAATATAAGAGATAGCAAGCTAAAAAATGAAACATAACTTCTTACAAATGCAACATAAGTGGGTAGAATGATCTATGAAAAATTCGGTGCTAATCAAGAAGTAAAAAATGCTTACGTAAACGATCACAATTAAAACACTTTAAAAATGTCAATAAATAATAAATAGGAAAAGATATTTACTATCGAACAAAAAGCTATTGAGTTACCGATTTCTAAATTTTCTTTCCTCCTTTAGGTAATTCATTCAAAATTCCTCCCAAAATTGGATTAAATAGATAAACCATCACCATCATTAATAGGATGTATTCAATTTTACTAAAAATCAAACAAACAAAATTAGAATAATTAAACTGAAAAATATTTCTTGCTTGCGTTCACGCCAATAATATATAGTAGATAGAGAAAATAATCCAGTGACCATCACTCATCTGCATGTAAAAAAAGAAAACGTTAAAAATGAAGCATATTAATCCGAAAAAATGCAAAGAAACATAATTCACGAATGTAGCCACGATCAATAAGAAAGAGAGCCTAACATGATATATCATTTTTTTGCATACATGATTGCCTTCTTTTGGGGTCGCCTTTAAATTTTGCCCTCATATTTATGGTCTTAAATTATGCCCTCATATTGCTGGTCTTTAATTTTTTGCCTTCGTATCGCAACTTTGAGCTTTCACGCGTAAAATCGTTGAGGCTCCGAAAAACCCCATTTCAAGCATAAATTTTAAAAAAAAAAAATTACTAGGCAAGGTTTGGATCTCGTGTATGCCGACCAGATACTCTTGTTAAGCAATTACAAATTTTACATGCGGACTGCAGATACCATGCCTTTATGGGTGACTTGGCATGAGCAAATATGTCGGCCCAGATAACTTTGATAATTCTTCAAGTTTATCGCGGGGGCATACTTAATGGGCAAACTTTTATGCGGACCCTAAGATAAACTTGTGAATTATCCAAAGTTATGCGGGCCTCCGATACTTAGGCCAAAACCCCATAAGGGATAAGATTTTCCGTAAACCTTTTCCTTCACCCAAATTTACCCGGGATGGGAATTTTTTTTAACGGGTAAACTTTGGGAATTATAAATTAAACGGCCAATTTAAGGGTAAATTATTCCAATTCCGGCCCTATGCGTTGGGGTTCGGCCGGGATAACTTGGAATTCCTTCACAAATTTACCGGGGCATACTTTTTAACCAAAAAATTTTACCCCATCAGCATAAACTTGGGGAATTATCAAAAAATTTTAACCCGATACTTACGCTTTAAATTTCCCCCCCTACAAGGCGGGGCCGATCCCGGATAACTTGGGAATTTCCCTTTACGTTCGCCCCGTGGGGGCATAACAAAATTTTAAAATTTGCGCTTTTAATTTTTTTTAAAATTTTAACCCCGTGTGGGGCAACCCCAACCTATTTTTTTTTAAACCAAGGGAAAATTTTAAAGATTTTAAATATGAGGGGCAAAATTTAAAGACCACCCCAAAAAGAAAGGCAATTCTGCGAATTGCCCATGATATATCAGTGTACGAGTATATATATAAAAAAGAGGTTAGAGAAGTTGGAATTTCACTCCAACTCAAATTTCATTTAAATTCAAATTCAAATATCATATTAGTTTGTTAAAAATATATATTTTTTAAATACAATGCATATTGAAAATGTAGGATTCTGAGATTTCCTTATTTATAGTCGATATATTGAATTGAGAGAAATATCCGAAAATGATGAGATCAGTTCAAAATAAAAGAAGACCATTTGTTTAGTCTTGCTTTTTTACTGTTACCTAACGTTTCTTCCTTTCATCCTTCCTTTTTTTTCTTCTTTTGTCTGTTAGAAAAAAAAAAAATCACAAAAGTTAGTAAAAGATACAGATATACAAATGAATAAATATAGTTATATAGGTTGGATTTAGATAACTTTCAATTCAAATTTAAGAGTTTAAAACGCAAGTTCAGTAAATAAAAGCACGACATAGAAACTTATTGATATATTATAGGATCTTATCAATTATAATTAAGTTAAATTTAGACAACTTTCAATTTAAATTTAAGAATTTTATTTATTTATTTGTTAAAAAACTCATAAATCAATTCAAAAAAATTATTATGGTGTGTAGGTTTGTGTGTTCTACAAAAGATTTGGATGATATTCATAAATGAATAACTATGATTCTTAGGAATAAGAAATTTTCTTTGAGTGTCCCGTAGATATTTAATAGATAGTAGATGTAAATATTGATTATAGACGTAGATAGCTTTTGAAATTTGATTAATAATCATTAGTTCATTTTCATTATTTTACCATTTGAATTTAATTTCTTCAAATAAATAGATAAGCTACCTAAGTAAATAGATCTTAGCAATGATACTTAGCTTTTATGTAGGAGTAGGAGTAGTTGATATTGGTTCAATATTCAATACTTAGCTTCTTATCGGTTCAAAAATTTATAATGCAATTTATATTAAAAAAAAAATTGTTACATTGCCAATTTAAATTCAAAATTCTATTCATAGATTCAAAAACCTTAACTTCCAATTCAAATTTATGTTATTACATAGCTTAACTTAATAAGTAAATTTTGTCTTAAAATTATTAAGTAGCTTATTATTAGATTGTCACTTGACTTAACCGTATTCTTTCGTACCTCTCCTGTGATTATAGATAGCTATATAGATTCCCAGCAGATCACATCACACTCTCTTTATAATAAGTATGAGTCGCTTGAACGACTCCTGTAATTTCGTATTGAGTGCAGCTATGGTGCAATGTGTCCTTTTCACCCACTCCCTTATGGAATTTTGGCTATTAGCCTCTCTGTTGTTTCTTCTATTAGATTACTATGTCGCCGTTGCCGTAGGGCTTTATCTTGGAGTTTGCTGATTTTGGATTCATTGCATGTCAACATTGTTGATTCAATTGCACCAGACGGAAGAAAGCAGCAACATAGAAAAAAGGAGCGATTTATTGTGAAGCGAGCATGACAATCAACTTTCGGAGAATTCTTGGCGTAAGTTTCTAGATATTTGCGCAGGTTTAATTTCGTTTCCCTCCCTCATATTCACAGAGATAACTAATTCAGCTTTTTTCTGGTTTAAGTACTGGGTTTATATTAATTTTGTTAACTTCGTTATTGTTTGTAATATAGTAATTTGGTTGAATCAATTTTTGTTTCTTTCTGCTCTTATAGTGACTTCAAATTCTCTAATATTTTCTTTTGTATATGTTTGCTTTCTCCTTTTTTTTTTTTTTTTGACCCTACTGTTAGTGATCAACTTTATTTGGAAAATAGGAATTACAGACTTATCTCATCTGTTACTAATATTTGTAAGGTTTATGCCTGCTAAAGTGCATTGGGTACATAGGGAATTGCTTAATTCCGACTTCAATTGTAGTTTTCTACTATGTCTAATTTTGTGAAATGCTGAATTTAAGCAGCTTTTAGATGCAGGTTAGAGCATCAAAAGCGGTTGGAAATTGGGAAAGTTGCTATTTACCAGCAGGTTTCTATAAGGATGAAAAAGAAAACAAGCCTCACGTTCCTTGGCGTATGTATGTCTCAGGTGCATGGTATCTTGCAAGACCTTTATGATTTGTGTTGATAATTTGGCATTTCTTGATTGTCTATGCATACTGCTTATCCTTTTGTTATGATAAAAAAATAATTCAACCAGAAGGATTCTTTTGGTTTGTGAGCATTACTTTAGAAAAGAAAAAAGTTTTTTTTTTTTTTAAAATTTGAAATGATCCAGAATATAATGTACTTTTCCCGATTCAAACTCTACAGGAAGGATAGGCAAATGAACTGTGAAATAGCGAAACGAAAAATTTAAAACTGAACATATAGTTCTTTATCCAATATTAGTTAAACATCATGATGAATAGCGTTTTGACACAATAGACTGATATTGCTAAATTCAAGAATATTTGGACTACAAATTTTCTTATTTGATTGCTTTTATTTGTTCTAGATGAACTTGGGTTTTCAAATGCAATTTCTTTGGTAATTCATTCTGATTTTAAAGTTTGAAAATGCTTACTGATTTATTCAAGTTTCATATTTTGTGTCAATGATGCACTAGTTATTTGAACTTATGAGTCAACTTTATAAAGGAGGAGTGAACTTTTTAAAATAAACAATTATTTTCAAGACCAAACATGGATATACTAATAAACATGCCATGCATTTTCATCAGTGATTAGACCTTTCTTTCATTGCTCCCTATGGTTCATTTACTATTGGAATTTTAAACAAGCATTCTATACTTATACAATCCTCCTCTCATAAAGTCTTCTCAATTTATCAGATTAGAAAGCTTACTAATCATAGAAATAGCCTTTAGGAAAGTCTCCCTTTCGGTAAGAGTTAATCTTTTTTTTTTTTTCCTTAGAAAACCTGATGGAGCTAAGCTTGACGCTGCAAAGTATGTTTCAACTATCCTTTAACTTCTATTTGTACCTTGCTTTTATTTTCTATTGTAAAATCTCATAAATAAGTCTTATTTTGGTAATTTTGCTCACTGATTGTAGACACTTTAAAATGATGACTTTAAAACACCATTCTCTCAGGTACAAGATAATCTTTAGAGTAATTGACCATTCAAATTTGATGAATAACTACCAATAAAATGCCCAGAGACCAACTTTATTGCTATAAGAAGCTGAACTTTTGGTTTGGCCTTTCCTGTGTCTTTTTAAAACTAAGAGGGACTCTATATCTTTTGGCTTCCTCATTAGTGGTATTCTACCCTGTTTACTATTGTCATACATCTTACAACACTCCTCTGTATGTAGGAGGATGATGCAACTGAACCTACTCTCTCATTTATCTCATTATTAGTTCCTCTACAGCTCTCGCTACCATTTATCTCATGATTAGTTCCTCGACAGCTCTCGCTACTAACGTCCGTTGATTCCCCTTTATTAACAAAAATATGTTTCCAAATTCTTTATGCAGTTCGTGTTGCTTTAAATATGTCCTAGAAATATATAGTGTCTTCTTTGTAATGAATACAATGTTTTACAAGAACTTTTGGTATTTGTCTCTGACAAGTTCTGCTTAAAGTGAAACCAATGGTGTTATCAGTGGCTTTTTAGTTTCTCGCTGCAGAGAAACAGGAAAATGGATAGTTCTATGTAGTACTTGCTACATTTGCAGATTCCCCTTTTTGGGCATAGGGACAATTAGACCCGTATCTTGGCTTGGAAAACCTTGGATGGTATGTGAGTTGAGGCTTCTCTATCACATGCAGCAGTTCTTTTGCATTCATGGCTTGGTATCCTTCTCTTTGCCCCATTAGAAACACAGACTCAGCCTGAATATTGCAATTGGTCCTCGTGGAAATTGTTTGGTGGAATCCCCTTTCGTTTGAATTCAGCTCATTCAAAGGTCATTGGGAAATAGGAATTGGAGTACTTATTTATTCAGTTTTGTTGGTAAACCCATGATTCTTGCTAGAAAATTAACAGTCCTTGGCTCTTTCTCTTTGTTTGGCATTGATACGTTGTTATTGTTGATTTTTTATTATGTGATCATAATCTTTTTCCTAATTTCGCAGTCTTCCTCGGTTATGACAGTTTTGCAACCAGATTGGTCTTTAAATTTGGTCTGCCTTTATGCTTTTCCACCATTTTGTGGATTTTAATTTCTCAATACATGATATTATCGGATATTTGTGATTTATTTAATTAATATATTGGTCTGACTTTTCTGATAGCACATATTTTTTGCAGGTGAAAATTGCTGGAGATGGGGGAAAAAGTGAGACTGCTTCGACTGAACAAGGTAATTTCTACACTTTTTTGCTCTGATGTTATATGTTTAGTTAAATAAGGATAAATGGTTGTATTTTATAAGTGTTGTATATTATATGTGTGTGCTTTGGGAATAAATGTTAAGATTACAAAACTTAAGACTTTAATGTAGAAATTTTATGAAACGCTTGAAAAACTTATGCCCAACAACAAAATAGACAAAGCACAAATTGAATTGGCGCAGGAATATCCATGTTTCTGTGCCAAAATAGTCTAAAAAATGAGTTTGATTTATAGATTGGACAAGTTTCTCCCACAATCACAAGCTACAATCATCATTTGAAGGATCCCCATCCTAATCAATCCTGCAGCTATATCTTGGCCAACAATAATAACATCATCCTGAATAATGTTTTCACTTTCGTCATTGTCCAGAGAATCCCGGGCAAAAGGAAGTGTATTGGAAGGTTTTGCATTGTATTTCCAGAAACCACCATGGAGAAAACCTTCTTCGATCTCTGGTTGACTTCTAAACACCAGAGCATTAGGTGCATCAGTTGGTATCCTCTGATAGAAACACAGAGGTTAAGAATAAATCATCTCCCCAAAGTTCATTGAGGCAATAAAATTCATAGTCTTACCTCCATGATTTTAAAAAGCTCCTCAGTGTTCTCAAAGGTAAGAGTACACTAAATGGCTATAGCACAAACTAGATTGCAGAATTGTGGTTGTCATCCACATACATCATCCAAAGTAAAAAGTGCATTTTCATCAACACTTCGTTTGAGTAAGAAAGAATGCAACAACTGTTGACTGAAAGAAAATTGATCTTGTTCCATGCCTAGAAACATTCCTTATTTCCGGGAATCCTTAATTAACACGAGATATATTGAAGTAGATTATTTTCAGATTTATATTATGTAGAATAATCTATTTATTTTTTTGGTTACTGTCCATTTATAGTTAGTACTATCCATTTATATAGTCTACAGGAGTGTGTATGTGAAATCTTTGCAAATTTCCATTGGATTGGATCCTATTTCACTTTGGGTACATAGTATAAGATTTACTCCATACATTCCATTTATACTCCATCACTATAGGAAAGGATGAAAAAACAAATAAAAGATTATGAACCATTTTCGGGGAACTTTTGTTTGGAAGCTATGGTGAGTTTGATTTTCTTTTGTGTAAAGGGGATGATGACTCATTTCTTTGTCATTTGATTTACATCTATTTTTCCTTTTAATGATAAGTACCATGTCGTTGCAGTGTTTCACGCAATGTGAATGATATTTCTTGAAATTTTTTCCTCGGTAGGGTGCTTTTTACTTAAATCTTCATATGCTTTGGAATGTCTAATTAAGGAAGTCATCATGCTGATGTGTTTCAACTCTCTGTTATATGCTACCTACCTTTTGATCGGAGTAAAGGCTTCATGTATTCTAACATAGGGAGCCTTTTCCGCTTTTATCGTAGATTTGTTTTCATGTAAGTAGCTAAATGCCCACCCTTTTCTTCAAACTCTGTTACCTTTTTCTCTAGGTCAATTTCGGGCCACCAAACCCTGTAACTGATGAGAAGGTCCTATGGAGCGTGTACGTTGTCACACTCCCTGCCTTCCAAAGATGCCTAGAGGACAGACCAGACACATCAGCATGATGACCGGGGAGCAGGTTCCCTATGGGAAGGGGGATAGACAATCATCTCAAGGCACATCACGAACTACAGGTAAAAAACAGTTTATTCATGATCACATGTCTGTGATCTATTTGCGGTACTTTGTGATTCACATGAAGTCGTTGTCCAGGCACATTAGGTTTTAATCCTGAGCAGAAAAAGATTAGCTGGGGAATTAGGAGCCTGACTTCTATATTATGTGCGTCGAAGATATTTATGTCTATGTATATTCTATCTCCTGGACATACTAAAATCATTTACTGATGGATGATCTCTGCTAGGTTTATCACAAGTGAAGTTAGTATGAGAAGTGCAAGTGGAAACTAATCTATAGAGCTATTATTTAATGCAATGCATATCCATGACTGCATCTAATTAATTTGATGGAGGTGCTTAACAACGGATGTGGATCAGTACAGCCCTGCAACTTGGATTCAGCTTCATGCATATCCCATAAATCTCGAACACAAAGATGGTCCTGTAGAACTTACGGTGTCTAATAAATACTTTAAACTTGAACATGTCTCTTTGTGTTTAGACTTTCTATTTGTGGTCATTATGTATGGTCTTTTACACACTACTATGCCCTTGAAAAAAATACATCAACATTTATGGATTTCTTTTGTGTTAGCCAGAGGCAGATCCACGTTTTAAATTCTATGGGCTCAATCTTAAGATTTTTAGTATTCAACCCATTATAGTTTACAAGTTATGGGTTCATATCTACTATACATTACAATTTTAATAATTTTTTACACAAAAATTTATACTCCGCGTCTAAAGTTAGGGGTTCAATTGAACCCCCACTTATAAGGCTAGATAGGCCACTGGTGTTAACAGATTAGTGCTCTTAAAGGAGAGGATATAAACTTCTTGATAGAAATTGCCATAAGATGTTGTGACCATCTTTTTTCCCCTTGATGCTTTTTTGGGTTGGTGCTACCCTTCTGTTGGAACATGCCGCATCTTATATGTCTTGATCACTTCTGGTGCTGAGACACTTTGATGCAAGATATTATCGGGGAAGGAGTTCAGTGAGTCCCCTTTACTGGGAAATCTCTTTTGCATGTTTTTATGATTACACATTCTGCTTTTCCACTCTTATGACTATGTGTAGAAAATGTAGAGATGTGATAATGATGGAAGGTCGAAATGTCATCTATTTTTTAAAATACTATTCCTCCATTTTCTGCTTTATGTGCCACAATTGTGTAAATGTTAGTTATTGAAGGAGGACAAAATAGGAAAATCTTAATTGCAAGAGTTCTATGTCTATTGTCTCTCTTTCTATGTTGTAGTTGCAACTTGCAAGTGTTGAAACCTTATCCTCAAAGAAATGGAAGGAGACTCTGATTGAGATGGGTCTCGACAAATTTAAAGGACCTCTAGCAAAGTTCGTTGCACCAATTTTACTTGCTCCACCGTCCAGTTTTCATATCTGGTGGACTTTAAGGTTATGGATATTATTATTGGAAAAAAAAAAAAATCAGTCATAAGGTGAAGCATTGAACAAATACGAGGAATGTCGATTCACATTTAGGTTGACTTTGCTATTATCTATCAAGTTAATACATTGTTAATTTGTCATTCCTGCTCAGTCAAAATTTCATATCTCTTGGTGCATTTAACCTTAAAGTTTTGATCAATTGAATTTCTTTTCAGTTTCATTTTGTGACAAAGTTCCTGAAGATATTTGATGTTTTTCTCTCAATTTAAGTTGGTCGTTCTATCCTATCACACCCCTGATGATGCGAATTGCTACTCTGCATGAGGACTCAGTGGAGAATGGAACATCTGGGGAATGCTTTGTGATCGCAATGTGAATGAGCTCCTGAACTATAATTTCTGAAATATCTTATGTAATTGAGTTACAAAATAATTTGATTACTAAACAAGCTCATTGTTATTCTCAAAGTTCACTTAAATGCCTTTTGTCTGCACTTATTGTTAGTCTTAAATACAAAACTATGAAGTAGGTAGTTCAAAGTAGTTGGTTTGGAGCCCGTTTGGATTGGCTTACAAACCAGCTTATAAGTCATTTTTAACTTATTTGGTTATTTGGTAAAATAGAAAACAGCTTAAATTAAATTGAAAAGTGCTTAAAATAAGTTAAAATCAAGAAGTTGTTCAACCCCAACTTATTTTTTTGGATTAAAAGTCATTTTGGTTTGAGCAACAACTTTATCCTTTTATCTTTTATATTTTCTGTTAATTTCAATCACCCTTAGTTAAAAATCCTTTAAACAACTTTTATCAAGCATGAATATTTCTTTTATTTATAAAATAACGTTCAACACATAAAAAGTACTTGAAGCAATTATGCTTAAAAGTCACTTTTTTTTGAGCTAATCCAAACCGGCTCTTAATTGTGAAAGGAATAGTGATATCGGGCGCCCGTGCCGAGCACGGGCACTCTTGGTGAGGTCGGAAAATAAATCAAACTTTTATTAGTTCATAAGTTCATAATATATAAATTAAATTCAAATGTCGAAATGACACAGCGGTCAAATAGATTTTCTATTTAAATTTATAATTAATCCATTGGTTTACTTTAATTGAAAGTAGCAAAATGGAAGTATAGAACGGTTAATTAGATTAGATATCGCGCTAATTTTAGAAAGAGAGAGAAAAGAATTTGAATGGCCTTGATTTTTGAATGCTACTAAATAGGGCCCACAGTCGGGACCCACATTTTCAGAAATGTACGTATACTTCATCAGCTCCCAATGTGATTATACGCACACATGTCAATCTCGAAATTCAATAGCCTGCACTTTGATAGAGACTTGGATTGAGTAAAATGACAGAACCGTCCTTGATCGTTCCAAACTTGACTCTTCTATATAGTAGAAGAAAAGAAAAACGCCTTGATGGAATCAATAATTAAATTGGTGTCTGAATTAGGAAAACTTTGGTTTTGATTTAATTTATGTTTCGGAAACAATATGTGGATGACTTGGTTTTGGAAAAATTATGGTTGAATACACGATAATTCTTAAGCTTATCAATAAATTTTATTTAATCATTCAAACTATAATATGTTTCAATTAAGCACCTTAACACATAATAAATTTTTTTAATTATACACTTATGACTCAAAATTTGAAAAAGTTTTTGTGCTTGTTTTGAAATGCTCATTACGTAAATAAGTTTCACCGCTTAAAAATTAAAATATGTCACCTTCTTTAATTATACACATTAATCTCAAAATGAATATAAATAAGGTTTTATCACTTATTGAGGCATAAAAATATATAATTAAAAGGTGTAATATATTTTAAGTTATCTACTTAATGGCGCTTGAGAACTCACATAACAACTTTTAAAAATTTGAGCCGAAAGTGTATGATAACTTCACTTTATCATATAAAACATAATTTCGGTGTCTAAATAAAATTTAGTTGCGATAGAGCAATATTAAAGCAAAACAATTAATTTTAATCACTTTTTCAGGACAAGCAATTACTGGTGTTGATTTCTTGGAACGGAAGTTGCTCCTTCTCTCCATCATCTGCAATCGAGATGTAAGTTGTCTATTTGACTCTCAATTGTAAATTAATTACCATTTATGTATTTGGTTGCGATACTTTTAAGCTGCCGAAAGAAAGCTTCAAACTCCTATTTGTATTCTTGAAATTTGCACTTTTACTTGTGGGGTGAATAGTGCTTGCAAGTGTTGTATTTGATGAAACCTCTCTTGGGTTTGCTAACAAAATATCTTTAGGAAATGGTTGATTTTTACTCTAACTGTTCATTGAAGTTCTTGTTGTTGGATTCTGACCAAATGCCATTTGGGTTATTGAGGAAATTGATGATTATACCCCACCTATATTTTGAGCCTCCTA
The DNA here is from genome assembly GCF_029784015.1 of Lycium ferocissimum. Lineage (NCBI taxonomy): Eukaryota > Viridiplantae > Streptophyta > Magnoliopsida > Solanales > Solanaceae > Lycium > Lycium ferocissimum. Next base: position 50,436,866 of record NC_081351.1, read on the forward strand.
GTATTTAAGTTATATGCTTTTTTTGGTTTCCCATTCGGTGTCCGGTACCAGCATTGGGGCCCCAACTAAACCCGATTCGCTCCGCGTAAGGGCCATAACAGGATTTTTTCAATACCCAGGGTTCGAACCCTAGACCTCTAGTTCAGGGCGAAGGGATCCTATCTATCTCACCATAACCCTTGTTGGTAGTTACATACAATTGGAATTAGAACATGATTACCCAAACATGGATCACAGCTAAAACTAAACACCCTAAGAAAAATACTTTCTAGCCATAATCTAGTGTGTGTGGTTGTCACGCCCCGAACCTGGGCCTGGATGTAACACGGCATGCCTGACTGCATGTGACCGAGCAAACCACATGGCTGGCTAAATCAACATGGGATATGTACTGATGCGGGAATATAATTTGAAACATGAATAGTTCGGATGAATCATGCATCATCATAATAATACTGAAAATACTGTTTTTAAACATAAGTGCGGAAAATAGTCTGAAAACATAGTTGTGTAGCCCACAAGGCTAAACATAACTGAATACTGAACATGACATACTGATTAGTCTATGAAACTTCCGACATGAGTCTGGAAATACTGAACTGTTGCTGGGACAAGGCCCCTAGCATACCTGTCTAGCATAACAAGACTACTGAAAAATAAATGATAACGTCTCGAATGAAGTGGGGCTCACCAACTAGCTGATACGGTGGAGTCCTAGTGAGCAGATCCGGCGTCTTGAAAATAACCACCTGCTTCCTAAAATGTAGGCCTCGAGCAAAAGGGTCGTAAGTACACTGGAATTGTACTTGTATGTAAAACAACTGAATGAAAGAACCGTAAGTGGGGTGCTCGGGGAATGGCAACCCAAATCAATAACATGAATACATGAAGTAATTTGAAACTGAAACTGAAGTTGTAACTGTAACTGTAACTGTAAATTGAATCTGTACTGTAAATTATAACTGAATACTATCAAGCTATAATTGTAACTGAATACCGTAAAGCTGTAACTGTAACTGAAACTTGGACATGACCATGATCTGCATGGTCAAGCTGTAAACTGAGTAAAATATTTTAAGTGAGAGAGCTTTAGTATAACCCACATACTGGAATCACCAAGTGGGTACGCGAAGTCTGGTCTCTGGCCCGGCCAGCAAAGCGATCTCATACCTTGCTAGGGTATGAGACACAAAATGACATGAAAGGATCCAATCAATAAGCTGAAGGTATCGTCCTAACTGCGCGGAGCGATCCTAACCCTATGTTGGCATACGTAGTTTCAGGCATCTGAGCATTCTTGGTAAATCTATGCTACTCCCGAAAATATTGAACATAAACATAGTTAGCTTAAAAACTCATGGATTTCATAAACCTGGTTTGTAAATAGTTTTACATGAAAATTTGTATAAATATATCTATATAATTCCTGAGATACGAAAACATGTGAAAATCCATAGGAATGGAACAATCTGAGTTCATAACTGGTATCTGAGAGCTCATGGAAAAGATAACACGAGCATACATGGATTACAGACAGGTTCATGACAATCGTAATGATATACATGAATACAATTATCTGAAACATGATTGAGATTGACAATACATATATGTAATTAACTTGTATCTGAGGTTTTCATGAACTGAGGCATGATTCTCTAACTCTGAAGAGAAATAGTGATTTCTTAAATTAACGTGGCGTGGGGAAGAACAACAATGTTCCCACACCTAGATATAAGCCCTACATACCTGTAAACGCTCCAATCCAACGAACTAGTTTGCTTCTCTGACGAAGAACACCCAAAACCCTAGCTTGAATCACTTGAGAAGGATTACCTTGGAAATCTTATGTTCTCGTTGAAGAATCATGTATTTAGTGCTAGGATTGATTAAGAATCGTAAAGATGTTCTTACCTTGATATGGGAGGTTGAGATGAGAGAAAAGTCGTCCTTCCCAATGGACTACGAGGACCCTAGGACTGAGGACTCTTAGAAAGAAGGTTTATCGTCTTGCATACCATACTGGCTCGCCTTTATGAAGAGCAGACTGGCTGACTTCCTGGGTTTTTTATTCAAAGAAGGCAGTTAGTGGACACCCACCAGTTTTCACCTGTTAGATAGAGAAGGAACTTTCGATGTCCTATGCCGTCATCACTAACCATTTCCTTTCTCTTTGCATTTCTTGATCTCCAGCCTTCCATTAGCTTTCGATTTAGTTTGCGCCCTCCATAGAAGTTCAAGGAAGTAAAGCTATATACTACAGGAAAGAGATGGGCTTTCTCCTTTCTATTGGAATGTCTGACAAATGAAATTTCGAGTTAAGTGTTGAATTTATAGAACGGGGCTTTGGGAGGCACTGGCTCACTGAGCGAGCTCCAAAAGCGAGGGATGACCTCACTATGGGCCTCGCTCAGCGTGGTCATGCCTCGCTATGAGCTTCGTTCAGCGAGCTCATCCCGTCATTCCACACTTACTCGATTTTTCTAAAATTATCCCTTGGGCACAACTACACCTCGCTGAGCGAGGTCTATAGCAAGGTCCCGTCTCGCTCTGAGCGAGCTCCTACTGACATTTCGATACTTAGTCGAAATTTTACGTTTTTCGTCTTGGAATCAATTTGCCTCGCTCTATAGCGAGCTCCGATCTCGCTTAGCGAGCTCCCTCTGTCCTGCAACACTTAGTCAAATTCCGCTCTTCTGATTTCATGGTTCTATATTTTAGTTCTGGAGTATGGAATGTTACAGCAGCATTAAAAAAGCTAAGTGATTTCTTTCCATCTGTTTGAAGCTTGGTAGGCTGAATTAACCGTTATATGCATTGGTAAGAGGTACTAGGTACCCGGTGGATTGGTCTAAGTGTGAAGTTGGCCCGAACACCACGGTCATTAAAAAAGAGACGGGTGTGAGCTTTGAGAATCATAATTGCCCCCTTTTCCTACCACCTAGAAGATATTTAGAGCTTGGATGTATTTGTCCACCATTATCCAAGTTGAAGTCAAAGGAAGGATCAGTGACCTTCTTGATTATTTGTGGGTGTTAGGGGAGTAGGGTGGTGGATGATAAAAGCTTTGACATTGAGGATTAGCGAAACATACACCAATCCGGTGGATTAGTTAGCTATGAAGCTTTTACCAAGAATCGTTAGAATCTAACAACAATACTTACAACACTCCTACTTTGACAGAAAGGGAACCTTGAGGGATTCGACATAAATTGTTGTCCGTTGCGTCTACTCTTTTTTAAATTGCTATGCCCGAACATCCACGAAACCACAGTGCTTATTGTTGACTTGATTACTGTTTGTTGGTTTCCGACATGTTAGAAAAGTTCTGTCTGAATTGATATTCTTGGGTGTTGATCATTGGTTTCTATATGCTCAAGAAAAGAGTGCCTATATTAAGTCATTGGGGTCTCTGACATGACCTAAAAGTTGGTGCAAGGCTTTTGAAGTGCTAGGTTGGGTCAAAACTTGGGTGGTTCTGCAATTAATAGGAATGTATGAGGTTTCTAGTGGTACCAAGTTATGGGTGATAAAATGCTAAAATAAGATTATACACAACTGAATGCTAATTACTACTTACTAGTTAGCTTAAATTACAGTTGGCAGAGTGCGAGAAAGCTGTTGTGGTTAATGGGAGAAGAAGAGTTCCTATTGTCTCGAAAATGTGGCCAGAAGTAGAAGATTTTAGGGATATGGTAAAAACATGGTGGAATTTGACGGAATTCAAGACAGGACTATCTCTTGCAGTCAGGAATTTCGGTAGTGTCAGTTTTGCTGGCTTTCTGTAGTACTGTGGCTTGTTTCTAATGGTCTCCCTGTGATGATTGTCTGCATAGATTTTTACTTTTTGTTAATCGTGGATGCAGCTATTGTTGATCTTGCTTTTCTGCTGATAGACTTTCTCCTGCATTATTTTCTTTCTGTTCTCGTGCTTATATATTTACTCATCAATGTGCAGAATTTTGTTTCTTTAGTGATATAGATAGTTGCATAGTATGCAATAGAATATCTGAACCTAAAATGAAATAAGTAGATACAAAAATAGTCTGGGAAGATAGTGCAGCAACAGTCCCTGCGGTGTAGTGGTCATGGCTACTCATTATTAAGGCTGCTACTTTTTGTAACTAAAACTTGAGCAGATACCGGTTAACTTAGTTAAAGGTAGTAAATATCCATTAACTGTTCTTTGTTGCACAATTATATTACTTGATCAAAAAAATTGCACAAGTATATTATCTTATGCTTTGGTCAAGATTGGGTTGCATGTCAATTTTCTAGTTTTTTTTATGCTTTGGTCAAGATTGGGTTGCATGTCAATTTTCTAGTTTTTTTTATTTTTTATTTTTTTTATGTACAGGTTATTATAGTGTTTCAAGCTGCTCCTGCATTCATGTCCTGCTAATCGATTTTAGTAGTGATGGATCGACAAGCTCATGATTATGCTGCTATGGCTTTTGCTCGACAACAGCACCAAGCAGCTAGCATGCAACAGCAACAACAGTTTGGTTTTCATCCCCAACATCAACAATTTCCTCCTTCAGTTCATGGTCCTCCATTTCTACCCCCACATTCTTCCCTTCAACAGTTCCCTTACCCTCACCCCATTCAGCAACCACAACTCCATCCTCACATACCGCCTCCTCACCACCTTCACCTTCAGCAGCCACCTCCTGCGTTTCCTCCACATATGCCTCATCACCAGGCACCATCACCTTTCTACAATCCCTATGATTCTCCCCCACCTCCAGCTCCTCCACCATCTGATCCTGAACTCCAAAAGCGTATAGATAAATTAATAGAGTATGCTGTCAAAAACGGTCCTGAGTTTGAAGCAATGATCCGCGAAAAACAGCAAGATAATCCAGATTACAGTTTCCTCTTTGGCTGTGATGGCCATTACTACTACCGCTATAATCTTTGGATGGCTACACGCCCACCAGGTGGACCATTTAATGCTCCTTTTCCATCCTCTTCTCTGCCCATGATGCATCCTCCAAATCCTATGATGAGTCCATCACCCTTAAATGCCCCTTATAGTGGCTCCAATGCTGCTGGCGGGGCTTCTGCTGCAATGTTAGGTCCACCTCATTTACATCAACCTCCTTTCCCACCATTCTATGAACAGCAGCCCTCTCAGCCTTTTGGCCGAGCAGATTATGATCACTCATACAGGTCTTTCAAAGGTGTATCAAGGCCTCTTCCGTCAGAGGTTGAAATGGAGTTGAATAATGTACTAAACAGTCTTAATGGTACCAAAGAGTCAATTAAAGGCGCAAAGAATTGGTTCATGCAGAGGTCTCCATTTATACCTGCTTTGGTTGAGGCACTCCGAGATGGGGTATTTTCCCTAGATGATCCTGAGAGACAGCTTCATATAGTCTATCTTGCCAATGACATCCTATTTGAGAGGTAATATATCATTTAGTTACCTTATAATTTACTGCACAAGTAGATACATGTGCCAGAATGAATTCTCTGGGTGTGTTTGGTATGAAGGAAAATGTTTTCCAGGAAAATAAGTGGGTTTCTTACTTATTTTCTTGTGGTTGAGCATGGGGCTTTCATAATGGGAGGTCTTAGGTTCGAAATCTCCTGTCTACGAAAATAGGGTATTTGCTTTCTGGGTCGAGCTCGTCACACATGGCTTGCCTAGTGCGGGTTATCTCTCTTGTGTGGTTTGCGGGCTATTGCACAGGTTTACCCTGTGCGCGCCCCAAGGTTAGCGGCTGAGGGTTCCCTTGGCATTAAAAAAAATAATAATAAAAAAAAATAAAAAAAATCTAGACAAATACTATGGGAGGTGAGGGTGGGGTGGTGGGGATGGGGGCTACAGGGGTATGGGTGAAAATGAGGTGTGTTGGTGGGTGGGTAAGACAACAATCAATGTGGAATGTCACTTTGTGAAACTTGTTTTCCCTACTTCCACTAGGGAAGTCATTTTCCTCATGTTTAAAGAACTTGTTTTCCTAAAAAAAAAAAAATCAAAAAGTTTTACCAACCGAACATAGGAAAATTAGAAAACATTTTCTGGAAAATGTACTCCACCATACCGAACACACCCTCTGTCTTGCCCAAAGTTTGAACTGGACTTGAATTTCCTTTACCTTTAAAAAATCTTAACTTTCTTCAGTTACCCCTTTCTTTGAGAAGGAAAAAGATATCTTTATCATTTTCTTGAAAAAAATTGTATGTCATTTTAGTGCTTCTTGTTGATTTCTCCTTACAGCTAACATGTCCTTATAATCATAAAAAAATTAAAGAAAACTGAATAGCTGAAACACACTAGGTATCTATTATAATTAGGACAGCTTGATATGGTAGATCTTTCTCAACTAGTGCTTGTAGCATGTAGTGATATCAACATACATTCCTATGTCTCCCTCCTATCACCGACACGCACACACACACACATATGATACACCAGAGATATAGAACTTGGAAGACTACTAGATTATGTCAACATAGAAGATAATCCTAGATTCTGTTTGTTGTGTGTGTGTGTGGGGGGGGGGGGGGGGTACTGCCAAAGTATGGAGATGGTGTAAACTGGCATTTGCTTGTGGGAAATGCCAGTTTTGGTGGTCTAGTATTGGTAAAGATGGTGAGAACTGGTTAAGTTCTGGAGATGACCGCTTTGGTGTTAGTGTTTATGGTTAATTTCAGCAGGCACTAATGAAGTATGAGAGGATGGAATGATCAAGTTCGAAGGTGGAACTTGTAGCGTTTATGATGAAAACAAATAAATATATAAGCATGAATAACAAATATATGTGTTGAATGAGCTGGCAGATTTAATCACAATCTGCTCTGTGAATGAGCTGGCAGATTTGATTATAATCTGCTCCTATAAATATGTGATATGATGTATTTTAGGAAAAGATACTAGGAGTTATTCTAGGAAAATAGTTAAGAGGAAATCCCTTGATTTAAGGATCTCCTATGAATTAGGGATTCATTAGTTTTTTCTGATCTTTTTGTTCTAGTATAAATACTGTACAGTTCTGTGAATAAAGTAAGCTTTGCATTCTCTGAAAGCTTTCATGGTATCAGAGCGGGAGTTTTATCCCTAATACCATATGGGCAAAACAGATTCTTCTGGAACATCAACAGAAGACAAAAGTTCTTCTCCGATAGAAAATCTGATCGCACAAGGAGGCGATGCTTCTCACATGCCCTTCCAGTTAACTTCTCATCGATTAAACGGGAAGAACTATCTGGAATGGGCACAGTCCGTAAAGCTTGCAATCGATGGCCGTGGAAAGTTGGGACATCTGACCGGAGAGACGAAAAAGCCAGAAGTCGGAGACCCAAAGTTGAAAACTTGGAGATCAGAGAACTCACTCGTGATTGCCTGGCTAATAAATTCCATGGAACCAGTCATAGGTAAACCTTATCTTTTTCTACCCACTGCTAAAGATGTGTGGGAAGCCGTTAGGGAGACATATTCTGATGTAGAAAATGCCTCTCAAATTTTGAGTTAAAAATTAAACTATGGCAAGCTAAGCAGGGTGAGAGGGAAGTCACTGCTTATTATAATGAAATGGTGTCTCTGTGGCAGGAATTAGACCAGTGTTACAATGATGAATGGGAGTGTCCAGTGGATAGTGTGAAAGCAAAAAGAAGGGAAGAAAATGAGAGAGTTTACCTTTTTTTAGCAGGACTAAACCGGGAGTTTGACGAGGTTAGGTCACGAATCCTAGGAAAGAACCCTTTGCCCTCACTTCGTGAAACCTTTTCTGAAGTTAGGAGAGAGGAAACTAGGAGGAAAGTTATGCTAAAACCTGATTTTAACCTTGAACTAAAACCTGCCATAGACTCTTCAGCTCTTGTAACAGTGAAAAATGAAGACGACAAAAAGAAAAAGCCATGGTGCGATCATTGTAAAAAACACTGGCACACCCGTGAAACATGTTGGAAGATTCATGGGAAACCACCAAACTGGAAGAAGAAAGGAGTTGATAATCGTGGCTCTCAATATCAACATGGTCAGGCTTTCCAAACTTGTTTTGATCAGGGACAGCAGTCTTCTCCAGAAACATCTCCATTCACAAAGGAACAACTGGAAATTCTGCACAAACTCCTTCAATCTCCACAATTTCGTCCTAGTGCACCAAATCCTTCTAATCCTTCTTGTTCTTTTGCTGAAACAGGTATTGTACCGTCCGCTTTTCTTAGTGCCAAATCTAACCAAATAAATCTTTGGATCATAGATTCAGGAGCTACTGATCACATGACAGGAAGTTCCCATTTTTTCTCTACTTACACTCCTTGTGCAGGGAATAATAAAGTCAAGATAGCTGATGGTTCCTTCTCTGCAATTGCTGGAAAAGGAACTGTTAAATTATCACCATCTCTCGCACTTCATGATATCCTTCATGTTCCAAAACTTTCTTGCAACCTGGTTTCTGTCAGTAAATTAACCCGTTCTCTTAATTGTCGTGCTATTTTTGACTCCGATTTGTGTGAATTTCAGGACAAGGTTTCGGGGAAGACGATTGGCAGTGCTAGAGAATCTGGAGGTCTTTATTTTCTTGAGAATGGGAACAACTCACTACAACTGAATCCAATTTGTTTGAACTCTACTTCTGTTTTGAATAAAGTCATGCTTTGGCACTATAGGCTTGGACATCCTAGTTTTTATTATTTAAGACATTTGTTACCTCAACTATTTAGAAATAAAAATCCGTCTTTGTTCCAATGTGAATTTTGTGAAATGGCTAAGCATCACCGATCCTTTTTTCCCTCTCAAAAGTATCAGGCTTCAAAGCCTTTTACGATGATTCATAGTGATGTTTGGGGACCATCTAGGATTTCAACAATGTCTGGAAAGCGATGGTTTGTAACTTTTATTGACGATCATACTAGACTGAGTTGGGTTTATTTATTGAAGGACAAAACGGAGGTAAAAAATGTGTTTGAAACTTTCTATGTCATGGTAGAAACACAATTTAATGAAAAAATCAAGATTTTCCGAAGTGATAATGGTCGTGAATTTTTTAATGAACAATTAGGAAGTTTTTTTCAGAAAAAATGGGGTAGTACACCAAAGCTCTTGTCCAGATACACCTCAACAAAATGGCATCGCAGAAAGGAAGAATAGGCACCTTTTAGAGGTAACGAGGGCTTTAATGTTTACTAGTAAAGCTCCACAGTACCTTTGGGGAGAGGCTCTCTTGACTGCTACTTACCTTATTAATAGGATGCCATCCCGGCCTCTCAAATTTAGAACACCTTTTAATGTATTCAGAGAGAGTTTTCCTAGTTCTAGACTAACTGCAGATCTGCCACTGAAGGTTTTTGGGTGTACAACGTTTGTTCATATTCATCCTCATAATCGTAGTAAACTTGAACCGCGAGCTAGGAAGTGTGTTTTTGTAGGATATGCTCCAAGTCAAAAGGGATATAAGTGTTATGATCCACATGCTAGAAGGATAATTGTCACAATGGATCTAACTTTTTTTGAGTCCCAACTCTATTTTACTACTCATCTTCAGGGGGAGTATCATGTAGGTGAAGATTCGTCTTTTTGGGATATTGAGGAAACTAGACATCAGACAAATAAGGAGCTAGACTTTACGATAAATGCTAATGTGAGGGATATAGGAGAAGATATGAATAAGTGTGATCCAAGAGATAATAGGGACCCAAGTGACTTAAATGATAAGAACTCTGATAATGAACCTGTAGAGCCTTCAGATGAAAAAATTAAAAATGGAAACAGAGAACAAACAAAAGAAATACAGGTGTATTCGAGAAGGAACCGAACTCAAGGCAAAAAGACCGAAAATTCTCAACACTATCAACAGTCAGTTCCGCGGGACCTTACTGGAATCCAAGGTAATCTTCCACCTGATTCTAATTCTAATTCCTTCTCAGATCTGGATCTTCCTATTGCAAAACGCAAAAGTGTTAGAAATCCCTCTAAATATCCTATTTCTATGTTTGTGTCCTATAAAAAGTTGTCTCCTAGTTATTCAGCCTTTACTTCACAACTTTCTAGTGTGGAGATTCAAAAAATGTGCAGGATGCTCTACGAGTTCCCGAGTGGAAGGAGGCTATTTTGGAGGAAATGCGAGCTCTTGAAAAAAATGACACATGGGAGTTGGTGGATCTACGAAAAGGAAAAAAACCAGTGGGCTGCAAATGGGTGTTCACCACCAAATTCAAATCAGACGGGTCCTTGGAGAGGTATAAGGCCCGCCTAGTAGCAAAGGGATTTACGCAAACATATGGCATTGACTATGTCGAGACGTTTGCTCCAGTAGCTAAGCTAAACTCAATTAGAGTTCTCTTGACAATCGCGGTAAATCTTGATTGGTCTCTTGAACAGTTAGATGTGAAGAATGCTTTCTTGAATGCGCAATTAGAGGAAGAAGTCTATATGGAACCCCCGCCAGGTTTTGAAGAGAAGTACAAGTCAAAGATATGTAGACTTAGAAAATCTCTTTATGGCCTCAAACAGTCTCCACGGGCTTGGTTCGAAAGATTTACTCAATTCGTGAAGAAGCAAGGGTATGTGCAAGGACAAGCAGATCACACATTGTTTACTCGACATTCACTAGAAGGAAAAACAACAGTTCTTATAGTGTACGTCGATGATATCATCCTCACAGGAGATGATGTGGTTGAAATAAAAAATTTAAAGGAACGTCTTGCCTCAGAATTTGAGATAAAGGACTTAGGCCCGCTGAAGTATTTTCTTGGCATGGAGGTTGCACGATCAAAGAAAGGAATTATAGTCTCACAAAGGAAGTATGTTCTTGATCTGTTAAAAGAAACAGGAATGAGTGGTTGTAGACCAGCTGAAACTCCAATTGACCCAAATGTAAAGTTTGCAAAGGAAGGAAAATTGATTGATAGGGGCCAATATCAGAGATTGGTAGGCAAGTTGATTTACTTGTCTCATACTAGACCTGATATCGCCTTTGCTGTGAGTCTAGTCAGTCAATTCATGCATTCTCCACGAGAAGAACACCGAGAAGCTGTTTATCGAATCCTAAGGTATCTAAAGAGTTCCCCTGGGAAAGGGTTGTTCTTCAGAAAGAATGAGCAAAGAAGTGTTGAGGCTTATACGGATGCGGACTGGGCTGGTTCATCTACGGATAGAAGGTCTACATCTGGATATTGCACATTTGTATGGGGAAATTTAGTGACATGGAGAAGTAAGAAGCAAAACGTGGTGGCTCGAAGTAGCGCTGAGGCTGAGTATCGATCCATGGCACATGGAATTTGTGAAATGTTATGGCTCAAGAGATTATTGCAAGAACTAAGAAGACCTATGAGTCTACCAATGAAGTTGTATTGCGACAATAAGGCTGCCATAAGCATTGCTCATAATCCAGTTCAACATGACAGAACAAAACATGTTGAAGTGGACAGACACTTCATTAAAGAGAAGATTGAAGATGGAAGCGTGTGTATCCCTTTTGTACCAACAAAAGAACAAGTTGCAGATATTTTCACAAAAGGTCTTTTCAGAACTACCTTTGAGACCTTTGTCAGCAAGTTAGGCATGTTCGACATGTACATGCCAACTTGAGGGGAGTGTTGAATGAGCTGGCAGATTTAATCACAATCTGCTCTGTGAATGAGCTGGCAGATTTGATTATAATCTGCTCCTATAAATATGTGATATGATGTATTTTAGGAAAAGATACTAGGAGTTATTCTAGGAAAATAGTTAAGAGGAAATCCCTTGATTTAAGGATCTCCTATGAATTAGGGATTCATTAGTTTTTTCTGATCTTTTTGTTCTAGTATAAATACTGTACAGTTCTGTGAATAAAGTAAGCTTTGCATTCTGTGAAAGCTTTCAATATGGACAAAGATTTTTTTTTTTTTTTTTTTAACGATAAAGTGAAATATCAATTGTTTAGTGTCACCTCATCAGAAACGCTCATTTGCAAGGAAAAGTTTGTCTTAGAGCCTTGATGATGACACTGAAGCGCACATTGAGCGAGGCGAAACACTCAACATGTTTTGAGCCTCGTTTCAAGGCTTAAGCGCGCCTTTGACAACATTGCCTAGGTCTTGATGTTGGGAACTGATAACACATCAATATGTGTTGATGTGACACTGAAATAGAGAAGTGAGAAAGGGAAAATATAGATAGAAGAAGAGAAGACTAAGAGAAAGATCAATTTATGAAGTATTACCTGCCATCTGATCAAACAAAAGTAGAAAGGGCCCTATTTATAGAGGAGTGGATCCTTATGAGAAAGTGATGTTATCTTTAATTAAAAGATAATGATAAAATCTAGTTAAGAATAAAATCAATCTAAGTGATCATGATAAAGGATAAGATCTAGTTTGCGAGCTATTTACACAGGAGCTGGCTTTACCCCGTGCGCACCCGAAGGGTAGCGGCTGCGGGTTCCCATGTCATCAAAAAAAAAGAAAAAGAAAAAGAAAAATAAGGATAAGATCTAAACGATAAATGAGAGTATTATGAAGTAATTTAGAAGAAAATTTCTAAGTTATAAGAGTTAATATCTTATACTAAACACTCTCCAAAATCTCTTGGAATCTTATTACGTGTTAGCGTAGAAACAGAATTGACAATTTCTCAAAATCAAGAACCAAATTCAAACTACGGCTATTTAAGACTGCTACTTTTTGATTTGGCGGTTTTGGTTTGCGTTAAGTTGGTTTAGCGGTTAAGTTGGTTTTATGAAATTTCAAACGAAGTGCTCTAGATTGATAAAAGTTAAAATTTAAACTTAAAATAGAAAACATCTAATAAGTAGTTAATTTGACCAAGGCAAATCCAAATTTAAGTAGAATAACTTTCCAAATACATTTCATTATTTAATGGACTGTGAAAAATATTACGAAAGAAACCTAAACCAATTGTTTGAACAACTAGCAACAACATGAAACAATTTACTTACATAGAGTGGTTAAGATAGGAGAAGCAAGATCTAAGTTAGAGAAACAATCATAAAAAACAACAAAAAAGAGAAACCGCCAAAGATAAATGGCATTGTGTGAAAAAGGAAAATATTATAAATTAGGTGATGTACTGTATTGTTAAAGGCTCGCCTAAGGCGTGTTTAAGCCTTGAAACTCCGGTCTACCATAGGTTGGACACTAGCCTTGCTTAGGCAATACTTAGTGCAAGCACTAAGACGATAAGGTGTGCATAGATAATCCATTTGGTTCTTTCTTGACGATGATGATACTGAAATAAATTTAGTTAAATAATATGTTAATTAGAAAAAAAAGGAAGGCAGCCCCCCGGGCTTTGGTCTAGTGGTAAGAGTGCAATGCGTGATGTTTGGTTTAGGCGCACGTCACGAGTTCAAACCCTGCTCTATACAAAAGTTTGGTATTTAAGTGGAGAAGGGTATAGGGCCGGGCTCATTATCCCATTTTTGCAAACTTGATTAAAAAAATTAGAAGAAAAGCCAATAATGTAGGAAAGAAGACATTCGGCATAAGTAAACTAGTCAACATACCAAAATTAGTATGAATAAAAACTTCTGATATGGTTTTTTACTTGATTTGCATGCAAGTTATTTTACATATCTCACTTAGTTGTGATCTTTTTCATTTCCTTTTTCCATATAACCGCTGTTGGTATTAACAGTTAAGTATTTCTTGCATTACACGCCCACATATACATTTGATTTTCTTTCTTTTCTAAAACGTGTGCTTTGATTTACCTTTTGTTCTTAAAGACTTACCATACAATGGCGCTTTTTCCCCCTTTGATAACACTGGTTATATGTCTTTTATTGAACAATGAATAGAACCTCAGACTTCTACTTCTACCTCTTTCTTATTCTCATACTTCGTAATAAAATCCAGAGTTATTAACAATCAGAATTTAACGTTTTGGTTTCAGTTAATATCATAGATTTGAAAACCAGACCTGTATTTCAATTTTTTTTTTTTTTTTAAATAAAAGTCTGAATTCAACCTATACTAAGCTAAACCAGAAGTTTGGGAGCGGTATGATTTGGATTGGTTAGTTAGTGGTTTCTAAATTTTTTGCTGAGTCCTACTTGCTGGTGCTTTCTGGTATCACATGACAGCTCTGCTCAACCTTTTGTTGCCCATCAGCTATATGAGGGTATTAGGCGGTTATTGACATGCATGAGTTGTATGCGCCCCTGGCTTTCTCAAAATGAGCGAATCGAATGAATGGATTAATAGCAATTTGGTTGTCTTACGTAAAAAATGGATGTATTAGTTCTCTTTAATTTTGATACGCTAGACCCTCCACTTCCTACAACATGCTACACACACATAGAGAGAGAGAGAGAGAGAGTGTGTCTCATAGTTACTCATTTTAGTTTTTGGTATCTGCAGCTTGCAACGACGAATCAATCCTCATGAGCTTGACAACGAGGCACTTGCTTTTAAGCCTGTTTTAGGTCCCATGCTTGCGATGATATACCACAATCCTCAAAACAAGGAAGAAAATCAGTCTCGACTGCAGAAAATTTTACAGTTTTGGAGCTCCAAGGAAGTCTATGATCAGGATACAATTCGTGCACTTGAAAATGAGATGATGAGTGGACTGCATGCAAATTTTGCTGGTCCTCGAAGGGAACAACTGGCTGCAGATCCTTCTGCTGCTGCAGGTAGTTACTTCTAATCTAGCTGTAATAAGGAATACCATTGGAAGAATGTATGGCTTTTGTTAGTTATGTACTTTTTGGCCGAATTGAACAATTATTCTTGATTGCTTTTCTTATTACCTTTTTTTTTCTTTTTCCGGGGGGGTTTTAGGATTGTCACACCAAGTAGCAAACCGGAGTGCTTTACAGTGGAAGCCTGATGAGCAGGTGCCTCCTATACCTAAAGCAGTTCCTCCAATACCATCTGCGGCACCACATCAATTTCATCCTGGTGTAGTTCCACCCACTGGATTTCCTGGGTCGATGCCTATGCTGTCCTCTGTTCCACAAGGAAATCCACACGCTGCAGCTCATCACATGCCAGCATCAACTGCAAATGTTGGTGGAAAATTGCCCCCATACCCCTTGTTTCCTCCTGGTCTTATTCCTGGTATGGTCAGGAAGAAGCAGATTGGTAGTGGGGTGCCTTACTCTCCTATGAGCCCTTTAGATATCCCCACCACTGTACCATCCTCCACCGTTTCAGAGTCTGAGATTCTTGAGAGAGTGTCCAAATTTTTTAGGGAGATCGGAGAGGTTAATCCGTCAGAAGGTCCTGTTAAACCATCTGATTCAACCCATGATTATGACGACTATGAGAGAGAGCTTCCTGTTCGCAATGGAGGGGCTTGCATCCCTCCACCTCCAAATCTCCAAGTTGACCCTGAAACTGGGACTCACCCTGATGGAAGTGTGGAGCAGAAATCTGGATTGAATAGTTCAAGACGGTTAGGACTTGGAGCCACAGCTAATCCAGATGAGTCAAGTCAATACGATGATGTCTACACTTCTTACAGAAAAGATAGAAGCACAAATTACCATTCATCGATGAGTGCAAGAGCTACGAGGTAAATTAATCATCATTTTGACTTGTAGTCTGTAGAGAGCTCATAGCATCTGTGACCAATATTTTGCGCTTTTTAGCTGCTGTTGAATGGACTCACAGTTCTTGTCTCCGTAATTTTTAAGTTTAGGTGGATGTTGAAAGACAGATTTGCCTACAGGCAACAGAATGAGTTAGATCTTTCCATGTTCTTCCAATGAATAAATAACTAGTTAGCTGTAATGGACATCCTCTAGCGTACACTAGTAGGGAGAATACCAACATAAAAGCTGAACAGATGAACTTTGACGCATCAAGTTTTCAACATCTTATGCTGCATCACTTAGATGGGAAGTGGTGAGAAACTGCCCTTATGCTTTGTGGGGAATGATGGCTATACTTTCGTCCAAAGCCAAATTGATACTAAGGTCATTTCCCGGAAAATGAAGTCCTAGAGAAAAGATGTAAATGGGAACAACTTCAAGTAGTTATAGTTGCTGCATGTGCATCGCCTGTTTACTATTTCGAAGTTTGTTGTTTCGGAGGTCAGAAACAATATAGCCTATTTGAAGCATCTTAGTCTAGCATTGCAGAGGCTGGGGATGTGACTTTCTTCCTTAAGTGTGGTTTTAGAATTTAGCTTTAGTCATATTATTCCTTCTCCGAAGGGGTTGTCTCTGTGTGACGTATAGGTCATGGGTTCAAGCCGTGGAATCATCAACTGATGCTTGCTTCAGGATAAACTGCCTACATTACTCTCCTTCAGGGTGCGGCCCCTCCCCAGACCCTGCGTGTACGTAGGATGTTTCGTGCACCGGGTTGTCCATATTATTTGTTCTTTCTTTTCTTTCATTGGTAACAATTGTCGTGATCGTCAAAATACCAAGAATGACATCATGAGAAGACAACTCTACTAAAACTTACATTGAAAGGAAGGTATATTTGGATGGGATGTCCAATTACCAGGGTGACATGAAGAAGCACATAAGCATGAAAGAACTTAATTTTGATGTTTGTGGTAAGCATGTTAGTGTCTTGGGATCTGATCTTTACATGGTAAGCTTAAGCAGGTAGACGGGCTAGGACTACAACCATTAACTTATCCCAACAGTTTTAATGGTCAGGACTCGGATGGATGAATCATATTTTCATAAAATATTAGTGTTAAGAAACAAGGTTGAAGCTTTTATTTCAGTTGGCTATGATGACGGTATGAATGAAAATCAATTGTACATTGAATCTTTAACCTAGTCTTGTCCATATTATTATAATGTTTTGGAGCTCCAATCATCACCATCACCATTTCGTAAAACTGGTAAATATTATTTCCAAAGTATAATGGACAAAAAGTTGATTTATAAATAAGCTTTCGTATAAATGGGAACGAATAGTTGATCTCAAATGCTTGGGAATGAGTTATGTGCTCACAAGGCATTTGAGCGCTATAATACACCCACAATCATTTACTCTTTTCCTTTTAACTGTCTATTAACTCGTGTTCATTGTAAGTTAGAATTACGGTCTGAGAAAACGTCTATGCATCTAAATATCGGTCTTTCTGCAATGTCATTTTTCTCTTTCTCCGTTGAAGGATTCAAACTTCTTTTCATCTTGTTGGGAGGTGTAGGTCATACTTTTTATTAGCGATTGTATTTCACGCGTTAGGTTTATTCGGGACTTGAGCATTCTCGAGGCATACTTATGCACTATTCTTATACACTCTACCAAACGACCCCTTAGAAATGTCTAGGTGGTCATTAGGGTAGTTAAGGTGTGTGCTGGTGGCAAGTTTAAGGGACTATCCATGTATTTTGCCCTTTTTATTACTAACTGGAGTTGTCTTAAACAGGAATCAACACAATGTTACTCAAATTCTAAAGAATGAAACTCAATAAATTCTGAGTATTCTTCCCCCAAAAAAACCTGCCAAAATTTAAATAAATTTAATGGGTAATTACTATAATTAAGCCAAAAGTGACAAAACAACGGAATTTCAATCAAATTATACCCTCTTTGCCACGGTGCAATATTTCGAAAGATAGATGCCAGATATAAGCTTCTTATCGAACAAAAGATAGTAATAACAGTTGAACTCATACATTCTATATATTCCAATCGACATGTCATTAAATTGAATGCTTGTTTACATTTCAAAACACAAAGATATGGCCATTTAAGACATTGTGTGCTTGAAGTATTTTAGTAGTTAAACAACCTTTCCTACAAACGGGGAATAAGAACATCTCAAACGGGGAATAAGAACATCTTTGCTCATTTATTAGTTCAAGCACTATGACTAAAACAATTCTAATATGCTAAATTATATCAACACGAAAGTTTTACCACTGATTAAAAGAAAAAATAACCTAAAAGCTTTGGATAACAGTATTTTTTTCCTAGTAACTGGAAGGGTATGCTCCTGCCGCAAGCTATAACCATTTTCTCAATCAGCTATAATTCATCTACTATAACAAACATTTATTTATATAAATGAAAAGGAAGGTAAAGCGAAAAAGAGATTGAAATTAGTAGTTTACTAATGGATTTATCTCTTCGTATTCTGAAATTCATTTCTAACCAAACTCATCATTTTCATTTCCCCTCTACAGGATTTCAATTCCAATAATTAATAAAATAAAACAAAAAGAATAAATAGAATAAGTCTCAACCTTTAGATATGTTCCTACAACTATTTTCTTTGTTACGATGTAAACTGCATAACCTTATGACAGAAGATTAGACATATCAATACTTTGAACACAAGACGTATCTAAAGCATGTTGATAAGTTTAACTGAATTTACTTTTCCCTCGAACTATATATACATACGAAAAAACATATTTATATTTCATAGATCACACTCGTTCTGAACTTACTGACTGTGACATCTGCCTTTGAGCTTAGATCATGAGATAAAAGTCAACTCAAGTCCTGCTTACAGTTGCACCCAGTGCAAGTTGTATGGTACCTATTTTTTGTGAAAATTAAATCACAGAAAAGGAAGAAGAACTTGCAACTGGTGCAACTATAGGTTGGGCTTGAGAAAAGGAACTACTACTAACGGCTCTTGCATCTCTAGCCCCTATATAAGGTGTTTCCTTAAAAACCCTAGCTAGGGGTATTATTGAGTTTTCAAGCACTTTTTCATCTAACCACCTTATAAGGAAAGAGACAAATTCAGCCGTCCCACTCAAAATAAATTATATTTAATTTAGATTTTGGAGTAGATTTAATTTAAAAGGTGAGGAATTTTGCAGGGGTCAATGGAATAGAAGTGTGGCTTAGTGATGTATTTTCAATACTGTCGTAATATTAACATCTAAAATGAGTGGAGTTTAGAAAAGGTTAATGTCATAGCATAGTACAGTGTCATTACGTTTAGTTTCAGAAAAAAGCATTCGAGCTGCGATTTCAACAATTCAAACTTAAAAGTGCAACATGACTTGACGAGTGAAATATTGCATAAAAATCCAATAGTAAAATGGTAAAAATATACTCATCCCAAGTATTAATATTAAATCAATAAATGCACATCGTCATATGTTTGTACATACTAGTGGCACGGGCCCAAAACTAAAATTAAAAGTTACATTTGTAATTACTTATAATTATTTTTTTCGCTTTTTTTTTTTACATATTAAGTTATTAAAAAATAAGTTCGAGTCTTTGCAAACTTTTAAAAACAAAAGACTTAATATTTAAATTGAACAAAACTATTTAAAAACTGAACATAGATTTCTTTTGTCCTTACTTGAGACTTTCCTTTTACCTTCAAACATTTACCTGACATAAAGTCTCTTATTTTTTGTTATTTGTTGAATTTTATTTAAATTTTAGATTTTGATAATTTCTTGAAATCCAACTTAGTTATAGCATATGTGTGATTAACAACATCCATTATGAACTATAACGTTTTCTTCCAAAAAGAAGAAAAATAATTTGGTTCTAGAGACATCAGTTATATGCTACATTTATTCTTTACTGAGATTTTGATGAGGTTACTTATAAAACAAAGATAACTTTTAAATAAAATTTTATACTTTGTAATATTTGTAGATGTCAATTCATTTAAATTATACAAAATATGTTGAAAATATGAAGAAAACTAATTCTTTTTCTCAATATAATTAAACTTTCCTTTTACTTTCTAAAGTTATGTAATGAGAAAATGACATTTTTTCCTTTTGTTAGTTTAAGTGGAACATTATTTTATAAAATGTATATTTTGATTATTTTCTCAGACACAAATGAAGCTTAAATGCTGCATGATTCATTTAACCATCTTTCACTATGCTAACAAACACTAACCTAACATTTTTTTACCCCCCCCCCCCCCCCCAACAAAAAAAAAGAAAATGATACTCAAAATCACAAAAAAAACTTACTCCCTTTTATTACAAGTTGTTTGACTTTACTACTGCTTGAAAAACTACAAAATTATTTCATTAACTACATAATTTCAAAGATGTTCTCAACATTTTTAACTACTCCATCAAGTTTGGATTATAGTTTCTTTTTATGTAATTTTTAAAGTGTAAATTTATATTAAGAAATATATTTATGAATACCGCGTAGTCAGAGGCGGAGGGAGGAAGGGTCAAGGGGGCTCATTCGGACCTTTTTCGGTGAAAAATTACACTGTTTATATATGATTAAAATTATTTTTTATGTATATATATTAGACGTTGAACCCCATTTGGCTTCTTTGTGTATTTAATTTTTCATATTTGAACCCCCTTAGTGAAAATTCTGGTTTCGTCACTGTGCGTAGTATGCCTGACACTATTTTTTTGTAGACGAATGGAGTATAAGTTACAACATACATTGTTCATTATGTTATCATTTTAGAAACTAAGTAATATTTAAGTACGCATGCATTTTAAAAAAATAAAATATTAGAATATACCAAATAATATCCAAAAAAAAGTTAATTTTGTTAAACATGAACGATATAGCTAATCAACGTACAAACCAACACAACACGGTGATGAAAAGATTCAAATTTCAATATTGTTAACAAATAATTTAGATAAAAATAAACAAATTACGTAACAATATCTAATTCAAACGAAGATCAATTTATCTGTTAAATTTTTAAAGTTTCGCATTGGACAATTAAATTCAATTCTTGTGTGCAATACATGTTTAAATTAAGTTAACTGCAAATGTGGTGCATTTTCCCATTCAAGTTACACCTATTGAATTTTTAATTGACATCTTCACAGTTCACAATTTCTTATAAGTGTTTCAAGAGGAGCTTGAAATTTTCTAAATTTATCAAAATTGAGTGTGGCACCCTAAGTAATAAAGAAATATAGTAGGAGTAAAAATGTGGCATATGAAAAAGTTAAAGTACATGTTACATCATCTTCAATAAAGTTAGTCTAAGGATTTTGTATTACCAAAAAAGACTTGAAAGTGCTTAATCTTTATATAACACCTTATAGTAGATGAAGTAATAACAGATAAATATGGGGGCAAATTTGGAAGAAGGAACCTCTTAGTTGGTAAGGTTTAGTTGTAATGTAACTAAAATCACCAACTAAGTACTATAAAAAAGTTTGATTGGCTCTTATATAATATAGTAATATGCAGAGGCGGACCCATATATGTGTGTATGTACACCTTGAGAAATTAGTATATTTAATTATGCACTCTAACAAATGAAAGTGTCTTTGGGGCACATTGATTCGTTAAACTGATGCTTCCCTTACATGTCACTCCGGATCGAGCCAGAATGTCACTTTTAATTATTTTTTTGAGCCTATGTTTAGGAAAACAATAAGCGTTAAATGAGCTCGTCCAGATTCAAACATGCACTGTCACCACATGTTGCACATCCTAGGCCACTGAGCTATCTCTTTCATTTCCTTTTCTGTGTTAAATTTTATTTATTACACATATTTGACCTATATACTTGTATTTTCGCCACTGCTACGCTATTAGTGACCGCCGACACGGTATTATCCCTCAGTCGTCATTAAATTTTTTATTGGCGTTTATGTTAAGATAATGGTGCTCTCGCTTTCTTAAAATCCTGGGTCCGCCTCTTCATATATGCTTTTCACTTAATTATAATTAATTAATACTAATTATAATTAATACTCCCTCCATCCCAATTAATGTGGCACCATTTAACTTGACACGAAATTTAAGAAAGAAAGTAAGATTTTTGAAATGTGTGGTCCAAAACAAGTCTTACATAAATGTGTGGTTGCAAATCATTCATAAAGTTAAGCTTTAATGCATATGCGCCCCCCTAAACTTGCCCATTTTTATTTTTATTTTGGCACCTCAACTAAGTGTTGTTCCTATTGAACCCCTGAACTCGTCCTTAAGTGTGTCTATCAAACCCCCTAAATCTGATTTTTAATTTATTGACTTTTGGCAACTATATTATTTTTGTTGCCAAAAGAGCTATTGCAATTTTTATACTTTCTTGTAGTGTTTATTATTTTAGACATGTGGTAAACTATTCTTTAGATCATGGATGTGTTGGTTTCTGCTGGTTCTGCTCTTCCACTGTCAGCTTAATTAAGAGCTACCCTTTTTTTCCCTCTCAATTGCTGCTAATCTTAGCTAAAAGATGACATAATTAAATTAGAATATATATTAGCATATTACATCATTGAAGATGGAATACTACGTAAGTTGGATTGTGTTTGATAGATACACTTGAGGATGAGTTGAGGGGTTCAATAGGAACAACACTTAGTTGAAGTGCCAAAATGAAAAAACGGGATAAGTTTAGGGGACCGCATATGCATTAAGCCTAAAGTTAAATTATTTCTAAAGGTGACATTCTTTTTGGAACATACCAAAAAGGAAATGGTGCCACATAAATTGGGACAGAGGGAGTAATATTTTTATTAAGTAAATTATTCAATCATAATAAATTAATATGATTTGATTGTTTGAATGTACTGGAAGTGGAAGTGAAGAAAGAGGAAAACAAGATTTTAGGTGTTTTCTAAATACTCCCTCTGTCCCATAATAAGTGTCACCTTAACATAAAAATATGTCTCATAATAAGTGTTATCTTAGGAAATCAAGACATAAATTGACTAGTTTTTCCAACTCTACCCTTAGACAAAAATTGACAAGTTAAAGTAACATCTAAATGATGATTGGAAAAGCCACATAGTAACTTGGTCTTATTAGATTTCTAATGTCAAAAGGTTTACTACTTGTACATGCTCTAATCAAGAGGAAAAAATAATTTATTTTTATATAGGGGTAATTTAGTAAACTTCATATTGCATTATTAATTTTTTAATATGTGTATTTTTTTTGCTAAGATGATACTTATTATGGGACGGAGGGATTACAGCTTTCATGCTGAAACGGGTCAAAAATTTCTTTCAATAAGTGACCAGACAAATAGTTGCACATGTGGGATGCATTTATGGTAAACCTGTCAACCGGGCTGGTTGAACCAGTGACCAGAACCGACTCAACAGGTCCCGGACCCGGATCACCGGATCACCAGTTTGCGGTTGACAGTTACCCGTCATTGACAGTCCGGTTACGGTTTCTAAAAATATCGACCGAATAACCGGTGAAATAATTTTTTTTTTTTTTAAATAGTTGTTGAAGGACCATTGCCCAACGGTGCAATTTGCATTTAACGGCCAAAATTTGAGTTTTTTGGCCCCCCACCACCCCCAAGCCCCCAAACTTTTATTTTTAACACATTAACCCCTCCCCCACTGCTATATAAATCTCTCTCCATTTTATTTTCATCCACACCAATTTTCTCTCTCAATTTCTCTCAATTATTAGCTATTTTGCAACAACTAGCCACTTTAAAATTACAATTTCTCTCAATTGTACACTATAAAGTATAAAGTTTCCTTCAAGTTTTAATTTTATATTTTGCAATTATACAAACAAAGTGTTGGTGGAGTTGGTGGATTTGCAATTCTAGCCGCCTTCAATTCGATGCTTGTATTGTCGAAGAATTTATTCCGGCAATTTGGTACCTTCTTTCCAACTCTATCTTTAATTTCCGCAATTTAATTCTTGCAATTTAATTTTCGCAATTTAATTTCTTGCGATTTAATTTCTTCCAATTTATTTTCTTGAGATTTATTTAATTGCTTGCGATTTAATTTCTTGTTATTTAATTATGAAGAGATGAGACTTCTTTGGTGGTAGTAGGAGTAGTGGTAGGGGGAGGGGAAATATGGATGAAACATTTGTGGGTAAAACACCTAATATAGGTTATGACATAATGAAAATAATCCAATTTTAGATAGCGAAGTAATGGAAAACCGATTTGGCCCAACCTTTCATCAAGTTGATGATGATAAAACACAATCACCGGAACATCCGATAGGAGATACACAAGCACAACAATCATAAACACAGTCAAAACCCACTCGTAAGCCAACCTCTAAATTTTGGAATTATATGACTAAGGATAGGGAGAAAGAAATAGCCACGTGTAATATATGTAATAAAATATTTGTGTCTAGGTATAGGAACAATAAGGATGTGGGAACAGGTTCACTATCGAGTCATTTAGCGGCAAAACGTAGGGATTTGTGGGGATCACAAACGGGTTCCGGGGGTATTAAAAAAATAATAGACCCACATATCGGAAAAACTTTTAGTTACAACAAGAAGAAAGACCATGTACATATAGCTAAAATGGTAGCTTATGATGCTTTATCATTTTTCTTTCCTTCAGGGCCGGATTTTGTTACTTATATTCAACGTAGTTATAATTCGATATTTGAGGGTATTTCTAGAAGTACTTGTAGAGCGGATATTATTGATTTATATAGAAAAGTATAGATTTTATTTGCGCCATGTACTTAATTCTTTAAATTGTAATGTTTTCCTTACCGCCGATCTTGGTCTTAGTGTTAATAAGTTAGATTTATTTGCTATTACATGTCATTGGATAGATGATAATTGGTGATGCAAAAAAGAATTATAGCTTTTTATATATGATGAAGAGAAGGGTCGCCACACAGGTAAATTTTTAGCGAATGGAATAACAACTAATATGAACTTTTTTAACATTTACAAAAAAACACTTTGTATTGCTTTAGATAATACTTCTAACAACACAAAGGCGGTTGGCCTTATAAAAAGTGAATTAAACCCTCCACTAGAAAATGTTTTTCATGTGAGATGTAGTTGTCACATTTTAAACTTTATTGTTAAGGATGGTCTTAAGTTATTTGATAATCCTATTTACAAGGTTACGAACGCGGTTGTTTTTCTTTTTTTGTAATGTCAATAGGGCTAAAATGAGAGATTTTAAGAGTCAATGTGTGAGTGTTGGTCTTATACCTAAGAAAATTCAAGTTGAAGTTGATACTAGGTAGAACTTCACTTACATTATGTTGCAACAAGCATATGAATATAAGGTTCCCATACAAAATACTCACAACAATCACAATGAGGAGATTAGTGAGTGGTTAAGTAATTCCGATTGGGAAGATGTTGTGGAATGTACTACACTTTTAGAAACATTTTATAATGCTACTCTTGCTTTTTCTAGACAATTATATCCCGCGGTTACCAAAATTTTAGCATACTTAGCCGAAATAACTAGAGTTTTATATGAGTATAGTGAAAAACCGGGTTATCAAGCGAGTATTCATAGTATGAGGGAAAAATTTAAGAAGTATTATTTTTCCATCCCAACTTTATTTATATTGGGTTCTTTTCTAAATCCTTGTCTTAAAACTTGTTATACCGTTGAGTTGATTAGAAAAATTTATTGTTATTTAGATATTACTACTGAGGAACCATCTAAATTTGAGGCCGAGAAAGCGGTAGATGTTGAGCTTAAAATTCTTTTTTACACATTATTCTAAGTTGGAAGAAAATGCGACACTCGTTGCTCCACACCCTACTACTTCTACTGCTCAAACTAAAAAATATGGCATGTCTAGTTTAGGAATTTGGAGAAACATTTCTACTACTCCTTCTAGTAGTAGTGCAAACTTTGATGAACTTCACTTTTATTTGACGCAGCTGGTGGTGAAAATGAACGACGAAATGGACGTCTTAGCATGGTGGAAGAAATACAAGATGAATTATCCGGTGCTTGCAAGAATGACTCGGGATATCCTTAATGTTCAAATATCAACCGTGGCCTCGGAAAGTGCATTTAGCCAAGAAAGACAACAAATTGGAGACCATAGACACTCCTTATCTGGATTTAGCTTGCAAGTACTAGTTTGCATTCAGGATTGGATTAGATCGGAGTGACGCAACCAAAGTCTAGCGGCGGTGGAAGGTGAAGAGCAAGAGATTGAAGTTTTAATAGTAAGTGAAGAAGACCAAATTGAAGACATGGAAGATATCTCAATAGATGAATATGATATGACGAACATTACCCAAATGGTTGAAACAATGTGATTTTATTCCTGTATTACTTAGTTGCAACTCATGTATTATTTGCAAGTTAAAAAAAATTATAACTTGCAAATAAATGTTATCCATCAATGAATAAAATATATGACTCATTGAGCTTTCTTCTATTTACTTGTATTCATATTCTTACAAGTATTCAAGTTAATATTACTTATATTAAGTTTGGAATATATCTACAATATACTTAGAATATACTTATAATATACATCTACTTAAATTATAAAATAGAAAGTTATAACTATATATATTTATAAATATACAATCTTGAATTTTATAATACTCATAAGTTATTAATAAATATAAAATTTAAGTTATAATACATATAACTTAAACATATATACCTACAATATACTTAGAATATACTTATAATATACATATATTTAAGTTATAAAATAAAAAATTATATACTTAGAAAAAAACAATCTTGAATTTTATGATACTCAAAAGTTGTTAGTAAATATATAAACTTAAGTTATATAATACATATAACTTAAACATATATATATACACACTTAGAATATATACATGACACATATAAATATACTTAAGTTAAAAATATATTTGGAAATAAGAAGTATACAATCTATATTACGATATATATATATATATATATATAACCGATCGGTTATGATTCGAGTATTTTCAATCGGATAACCGCCCCGTTAACCGCAATCGGTTGCCACGACTGATTTTTTAATCGGCAACCGGCCGGTTGAGCCACTCGGTGTTGGAACCGGGCCGGGTTACCCAGTTGACTGGTTTAATTTATGGTCCTTGCTGGAGGAGGGCCACAATACGTCTACTTTTGGCATTCCCAAACAGTAATATCACGTGATTGCCCCAACAGTAAATTTTCTTTGTATTTCTTTTTTAAAGCACGAATGTGACCAGATAAATAGGTACTCCCTCTAGATTAAAAAAAAAAAAAAGTTCACTTGGTCATTTGCAAATTCTTTAAAAAAATATAAATTTTTAAATAAAAATAAAAAATTTGACTAAATTATTTTTAATTAAATAAGTATTGCAATTTTATCAAACAGTATTTAATAAGAATAAATATGAAAAAATAAAATTAATTCTTTCTTAATTTAATAAATAATATATTTTACCAAAAAAAAAGGTAAATGAACAATCTTTTTGATTTCGAGGGAGTACTATTGCTACTATTAATTTTTTACCAGTTGCACAAGTGTCACGCACATCCTGAATCGAGGAGGGCTAGATATGTCAGCTTCTGTCTTTTTCCCATATAAAAAATCTTTGAAACCTGGCGGCAGTGGATGAGCATGAGTGGTTGCCCTAATAATAAGTCTTTGTTTCTCGAACCTTCTTTTCCCCACTTTGTAGTCTAGTATTTATTTCAAATTTGAAAAAAGATTCCTTTACCATTATCTTCTGTCCGTAACTCATTAATAAATAGGCTCTCGTACTGGGCCATTTCAAGAAAATCCCATCCAAAATGAAAAAATCAGAGTGAAAAAAGAGAGAGCACTTCATCCATGGTGTCAAGAGCAAAGATTGAGCTCTCATCCATGGATGTATGTAGAGGAAAGCTTATAGATCTATCTCACAGTTGTACCCAGTGTTAAATTTGTTCTTCACAATATGTAGATCGAAACGAGTCGAGTGTTGTTTTTTTTCATTTTTTATTTAAAGCTAAGTGATATTTCAGTAGATTTACCGCTACTGAACTCCTTAAACACTTTCATTTCTTCCCGTAGTGAAAGACCTATGGTCTTTTTTCAATCTTTAGCTTACAGTTATACCCAGTGCAATTCGTTTCTTATATGATGTGTTTTGGCCTATAAATTTTATTTGTGTTTGTGAGCATTCTAAGAGTCCATTTACATGCAAATTGACAGAAAAATCTGTTGAGGTGACTATTATTTTGGTGCGAGAATTTTATGCCAATACAATTAATTATTTGGAGAAACACATTAACATATTGGTTCCAAGCATGATAATTTCCATCAGCTGAGAAATATCAACAAGATGTTGAAACTACCAAATCAAGATTTGATATGCCAAAATTCTAGACTTGCGACAAGCTGAGAGCTGTATTTGGGGAGTTGACATTCTGCGCTCGACTGGGGTGAATGATCAAAATCTCCAAATAAATATTTTTATCAGTAGCAAAAGAAAGATTCTTGCTCAACATTAATTGTATAGACATCTTTTATAAAGATAAGTAATGTATTATTTATATATATTGTATCACATTTTAGAATCTTCAAGTACTCAAAATAGTGCATTTAAGTTCCAGATTATAAATGATGCTCGAGTTAGAATGGCAAAATATTTTGAGTAAAGAGGAAAATATACTTTTACCTTGTACTAGTACAAAAATGCGTGCATAACTTTACAGTTGCAATTTTTTTGGATGATATATAAAGTTAATAAAGATCTTCAATTTTTATTTCATAAAGATCTTTAACTTTTATTTCCTATTGTTGTACTTTTCTAATAGTAGTCATGATAGTTCGCTGATGTTAATAGCTATTTTCTCGGTTAATTTTTTACTTGTTCTTTGTTAATTTGACGCTCTACTTAAGAAATTACTACTTATTTATTGTGGATTTATTTTATTGTATTACTGTTACTAGTTATGCTTTGAAAATTTAAGTTTACTACTAATATTTTACTCCTTCCGATCCAAAAAGATTATTCTATTTTCCTTATTAGTTAGTCCAAAAAGATTAACATCTTAGAAACAATTTAATTTTATAAAATGATTTACAATCACATAAATATTTTAGATTTATTTTGGGTCACATATTTCAAAGATCTTCCTTTATTAAATTTCGTGTTAAATCAAATTTGGATAATCTTTTTAGGATGGAAGGAGAATGTAGTTACTTATAAAGGTCGGGAAGAAAATAATATGTGGTTCATATTATATATGTTATTTTTAACATTTTGTCCAAAATGAATGTTATTTTTAACTTTTACCGTCTCATCATAACAATTGAAAAATCTACAGACTCCTGCAAATATCCAATCAAACCAGCAATTCACTTCCGTGTTTGACAAGATTGAAGCACTAAATAATTAGAGACTAGAATAGAATGGTAGTAAATATTAACTTTGACTTGGCCTGATCATGCTGTGCTTTTTGTGTTATTTTATACTCCTGCATCTTCCGGAAATGTTCTGTCCTGTAAGGGCTTGGACTTCCGAAAATTCAAAAGTGGTTCTCCAACCACGGATAGCAGAATTTGCAAATGTGTCACGGGCTTCACCTTTTGCTTTCCAAAGTCCGTGTTTCATCTTTTCTTTTTCTTCTTCTTTTTTTTTTTTTTTTTTTTTTTTAACTGGGAACCATGATCATCTACGTGTACCATGAATGGTTAGTAAGAAAACAGACTTAAGCAGCCTGAAAGTGAGTTTATTATTAAAATGCAATCACCAAAAAATATACTTTAGCTCTATTCTTGGGGAACTTGGTTGTCAACAATGAGGGATTGAAAAACCCAACAATGTGAAATAAGCAGAAAATATGTACACTCAACAATCTAAAAAAAAAAAAAAGGAGATCTGTCTAGGTGTCACCCTTGCCCTCCACCTCCAAAAACTGCTATCTTAATTACCTTTGAGTTTCCACATGTAAAATCAAAATCAAATTAAAGGTTTATTGCAGACTTAAAGGTCATATATATGTAATACTTTTTAAGCACCAATAGCATAAAATAAGTACTAATAATTTCATAAATGTTTATGATTTGGTGAGACCCAATAAACAAGATATGTCAATTGCAACATAAAGACAACTCTGACACTAAATTACATATGAAGAACTACAAATCATTTAGCCCAAGATTTCCAGAAACACTACAAGAAAGAAAACATTTGGCAACAAAATATTTTTGGTTGTCATAGATGGGTTATTATTGCAAAAAGTACTTTTGGCAATAACATTATTTTTGTTGTTGCATAAACTTTTTCCAACGGCTGTTATTGCAATGACGTGCAACAATTTTTTTTTTTTTTGCAACAATAGTCAATACTATATGGCAACAAAATTAAATTTTTGGCAGCAAAAAATGACTTTTGCCAACTATATTATTTTTGTTGCCAAAAGAACTGTTGCAATTTCTATACTTTTTTGTAGTAAAAGTCAGTGAAAAAATCAAGCACTATAAATTAACTCAAAAATTCATTGAAGAAGTCATTCTATCACTCCAAACTCTATATTCAAAAGGAAATCAAAATAAAAATTAAGTATTATCAAATGGAGAAATAGAGTACTGACCTTGAACAAGCTCTATGTTCGTTTCAGAAAAAATTATCAAAACTCAAAACACGAACTGCTCTTGAGGTTATGTAGTTTTAAAACTTTTTTGGGGGTTAAATTGTGGGTTACAAGCAGATGGTTCTTCTACGTGAATTTGTTTCGTTTATGTGAAATTGCACAAAGAAAGTTTCTGTCTTTATCTGTTTTAACGCGTCATCCTATTTCCGCTTAAATTATAGTATTGACGATGGGATACAAATTTTTTTACAATTGGATATCATCTCCTTCGTTATTGTGAAGAGTCGCTGTAAGTATATATTTAGCGATCGTCATCAAGTTCATTCATTAAGAAGTGGCTAAAAATCAAGTTTCTTGTAGCAAGAAATACCAAGGGAGTAAAATGTTGGCTTCCAAAGAGATTCAAAGCTTGTGCGTTTTCTTGTTGCAACAAAATCATAAAATACCTATACTGAAAAATAACAAATCTTGAGGTATACGACCAACCATAAACTATAACAACTTATATGCTTTATCAGCTGCGAATGAATGTATAATTTTGGACCTGTTACCTAAGCATATACTAACAGATAATTTTGTTCGAAACTAGCATAAGTATTTTGTGAAAAAAGAAAAATTAAAGCACAAGTATTTCCAACTAACTTCTAATAAATCAAAGATAGTTGTTTGAAGTTTCCAACTGCTTAAGAGAGGGATGATTAAAAAAATAAATATTTGACCAAAAATGGTAGTAGTTAAATTGATAAGAAGATTTATGAGCCAACTTTACAATTAGATTGGGGTAATTGAAATTCATCCCCTTCATTTAATGCTGAAATGACAACTTATTCTCGATGGAAAAAATAAAGTTTTTGGATCTAAAAAAGAATCATTTTAAAATGTTTAGTTTCACTTTAACGTCAAATTAACTTATATTAAAGCTGATACGACAATTAAAATCCGGACAGGAGTGTTTATATCTTTTCTTTTTTCATTTGTGAATTTTATAAAGGATTAAGAGTCAAAACACAAATGGATAGAACATAATCAAATAAAGAAAAGAAAAGTTGCAAGAGATAGTTCATTCAAACCCCACGACATAAATTAACATTACATCATCAAATAAAAGAAAGAAAGTGAATAGAAAAACTTACAAACTTGGTAACTCATTGATTCAATTGATCTGAAGAATCCATCAAGAAGACTCATGTTGAAAACAGATTTCATCATCATAACCGTCGTCATCCTCTTGTTCATCGTTGTGAACTCCCTTCATCTCAGCCGCAACAGGTTGAGTTGAGAATGAGAAGGATTGATAAAGCATCATTATATAGGACAGGCAAAGGAACTAGGGTTTCTAAATGCTATTACAAACTTTTCCAAACTTTAATATAAATATCAAAACTGTGCTCTTTGTTTTTTGTGGAACTGTACTATTATGGACTTTACTACCCGTTTACTCTTTTGACTGGATGAAACAACTTTAAAAAAATATACTCCCTCTGTTTCAATTTATATGAACTTATTTGACTGGGCACGATATTTAAGAAAGAAGGAAGACTTTTAAAACTTGTGGTTCAAAATAAGCCTTGAAAATTTGTGTGGCTGTAAATCATTCATAAAGTGAATTTGTTTCCAAATTAGGAAAGAGGTCATTCATTTTGGCACGGACTAAAAAGAAAATAGGTTCAAACAAATTGAAACAGAGTGAGTACTAACAAACAAAGTCTGGAAAAGAAAAAAAAAAAAGTTCATTTAAAATACCATATCCCCTTTACCCTCTTTTTCCTTGTAAATCCATTTCCTCTTGAAACTACAAAGGCAACTGTTGGATAACACTAAAATCACTTTGAAAGTTTGAATATAATGTTGAATCTGGTTTAAGTGTTGGCATATCACAACAATTGAAACGAACAAATACAATTAGCACGAGTTTTTCAATAAAACGTAATCACTTTAAATATTTGAATTTTGAAAAACTTTATGAAAATTTAGAATAATAGAAAACGAAAGTACTCTTTGACAAATATAGCTAAATATATATACTACAATAGGAAAAAAATTATTAATGACTTAATCTAAAATTTCTAAAACCATTTAATAGAGCTCTATAATTAGTAAAAAGTAATTTTCCTTGTTCTATTTTTTTTTTTTAAAAGGTTCCCACAGTGGCGGTTTATTACTTGATAGATTAAAAGAGTACAATGAGGGGGACAAAGCGTAACCTCAGAATTACAAAGTTAGAGTGAAAAAACTAACACTCACAATTTGATCTATCCATAACTTAGAAAACTTGTTTTCCTTGTAATCTATCTTCTCATAGAACGAGAAAAAACTAAGGTAAAATATTAATAAAAAAGTAAAATTGAAATCTAATTCGTTGTTACCTATAAAAAAATATCTAGTTAGAACTCTTGCAAGGAGTTAAGGCCAGACGTCTTAACTTTCTCAATTATGTAGGTGTCCAATTGTTAACTTTCTCAATTACGTAGGTGTCCAATTGTTTACTTTTCTTATATAATTTTTTTTTCCAGTTTTTTATTATTTTTTATATTTAGTGAAATGTGTTAGGATTCACTAAATCTTTTCCAAATACATTTGATAGAACTTTAGAAGTATGAATGGTGACACACTAATACTATACGATGGGCAATTGAGTTTTATTCGAACTTTTATAATATGCTAATAATAAAAAAAAAAGAATCTCGGCAAACTTTGTGACTTTTGTTTAGTATTGTTCTTGTCGAATTATTGTTGGTATGATATTAATAGACATGCGTTTTGTATATTAGAATCTAATTTTAATATTTATCATAGTTCTTCTTCTATTTAGATCAATTGAACAAAAAAAAACAATTAATTTATAAATGCATTGATAATACTTCATGAAATAACCAAAAGAAACGCGATCAAATTCACCAACTTAAGGGAAAAGGGTCAAAAATACCCCTCTACTTTGAAAAAATAGCTAAAAATATCCTCCGAACTTATTTTGAGTCAAAAATACCCCTCTCATCCTTAAAGTTTTCAAATATACCTCGTCTTGACGGAAATTACCCCCAAAATAACCCGAAATCATTATTTAAACCCGTTCCATCATTTAAACCCGACCCAACTAAATAATAACCCATAAGATCCCTTTATTCCCCCAATTCCCTCAAACTTCAAACCTACGTATTGGGGGAATAAGGGGATTTTATGGGTTATTATTTAGTTGGGTCGGGTTTAAATGATGGAGCGGGTTTCAAAAATGATTTCGGGTTATTTTGGGGGATAATTTCCGTCAAGACAGGGGTATATTTGAAAACTTTAAGGATGGGAGGGTATTTTTGACCC
The DNA here is from genome assembly GCF_029784015.1 of Lycium ferocissimum. Taxonomy (NCBI): domain Eukaryota; kingdom Viridiplantae; phylum Streptophyta; class Magnoliopsida; order Solanales; family Solanaceae; genus Lycium; species Lycium ferocissimum. The sequence continues at coordinate 50,470,269 of NC_081351.1, forward strand.
AAAATAAGTTTGGAGAATATTTTTAGCCCTTTTTCCAAAGTAGAGGGGTATTTTTGACCCTTTTCCCCCAACTTAATGTATAATACGTGATTCTTATAACGGACAAGAGGTAGCTCGCTTAACTACTGCCTATTCCATACTATTCTGCTAGAAATCTAAACTACTCATCATGCAATAAAATATATAATCAGATTGAAATATTTCAGTGAACAACTGGAGATTCAATTCACTTTTATTTGAATTTTAATTTGCATGAGAAAAAAATAAATGGCTTCTTATGTGTCAAAAAGTTAAGATAATTTTCGATGGGAAAAAAAGAGTTAAGATTGTTTATGTGTCTGATTATATAGATATGTGCCGACTCATTGCGCGCACACACATATATATAATCCAAAAACCTTAGCTATATATATATATATATATATATATATATTCACTCTCTTTGACACTCAATCTTGCATGTAATGACCGGAAGTTTGTGAAAATAGGTAGAGTGACTTTTAAAGTGATATAGGTAAAGAAGTAACTTTTTTGTTAAAAAAATAACAAACCAACAAAGATGATTGTACTAACTAATTTAAAGGGTTGAGTGATCTTTTAAGTAATTTCTTCTCAATTAAGGGAAAATTACGCTTTATATCTACAGGGAGAAAATATCTACTCCACGTAACTCATATTTTGAGTTTTTTACTCGGTTTAGCTCATATTTATGTATAAATTCCTTTTATACATTATTATATACTTTTATACAAGGTTGATATGTTATGTATAATGCGTTACCTAGGTATATGTTGTGTAATATTGTATATTGAGCTAAGTGGTGTAATATTTTATGTTAGGATGTTATTTTTGAATATTTCCGCCGCTCAATTATGTATTGGCAAGGTATTATTAAGTATATTTAGGAGAAATAAAAAACTGGAACAATGCTAACTCCACAATCACATTCTTCGGTTGACTGTTTCATTATTACGCTACTACGTCCCTATTAACATCGTTTTTACTTCTGTCATTTATTTCTTATATGTTTTATCACTTGCGAATGAATGTATAATTTTAATTTGGACTTGTTTACCTAAGCATTTACCGACGGCTAAATTTGTTTGAAACTAGCACAAGTATCTGGTGAAAAACGAAAAATTAAAGCACAAGCATTTCCAAATAGCTTCTAATAATTCAAAGATACTTGTTTAAAGTTTACAACTAATTAAGATAGGTTGGTTTACAAAATAACTATTTTACCAAAATTGGCAGTGCTTAAAATTGATACTATAAGATCTATGAACCACTCTTTACAGTCAGATTGGTGTAACTAGATTTCATCCCCTTCATTAGTGTTGAATTAGCTATTATTCTAGGTTAAAAAAAAAAGAGGAAATTTTATAAACAACTATAGTTTAGAGTTTAATTACGAGACGCAACTATAGTTTGCATATTTACGATACATTGCTAGTGTTTCGGTTTAGTATGCATGTAACTCTTGTATCTGTTCGCTCAATTTTGATATATTAGCACATACAGTCGCGCTGGGTACAATCACGATAGGTTGTATGCGCGCACTCACCAGCATGTATCCGCACATACAACCTCGCGGATATACAAAAACCGTGGGATAATTTTACATACATACAACATTCAATCGTCCACTATTGAAGATGCCTTGAATATAGTGAAGATACAGATATATACATACAACATACAGTTGTGCTCCATTTAAGATACATACGACATATAGTTAACTTCCTTTCGTAAAAAATGTTTATAAAAAAAGGTGGAACAAAAAAAAAAATTTGCCAAGAGGCAGCTTTTGGCATTACCTGTAGAAAAAATAATCTTGAAATCCAAGTGCACAATTGATGAGCTGTGTAATACTCCCTCCGTTTCATAATAGGTGGTGTTTTTAACTTATGCACACCTCTTAAAATATTGCTCATTTCTATAAAATTATGAGTATTTTTACTAACATACTCCTAATTAATGCCTAGAAAAAGAAAAACTACTTAATGATTCTTGATTATAAATAAGGATAAGTTTGGAAGAACAAGATCAATTTCTTCTTGAAATCCTAAAACACTTATTTTGAAACAAAATGAAAAGGCTAAAACACTACTTATTATGGAACGGAGGGAGTATTATAACATGGTTGTTACTAGGGGTGTTCACGTTTTGGTTAAAAACCAATCTGAACCGAAGACCGAACCAAACCGATTACATAAATCGAGATTTATTTGGGTTGGGTTTGGTTTGGTTTTAAATTTTAAAAAACCGATAATATTTTGTTTGGTTTTGATTTTACTAAAAGCAACCAAAGAAAAAACCGAACTAAACCTGTAACGCCACAAATTTGGAGAGGCCTGGCCGGCACTCAGTGCCACACTCGGCCTGAACGAACCACTCTAAATCTATAACTCTGGAGGGGTAATTCTCAACTTAGGCCGATAGGACCTACCTGCACATAGTCAATACCAACTAGCCGACAAGTCCACGATATGGATATACATAAACACTAACAATCTTGTCTAAACTGGGCACAAGCACCCAAAACATATATAAACAACTGAGCAAGCCGACGAGGCTGCTATGATTGTACAAAGCCAATAGTACCAAAATAGATATATACAAGCCTGCAAGGCTATCACACTGCTACACTATATATAGAACTTGTCTACAAGCCTTTAGAGAAAGCATAACTGCATCATGGTCGGGATAGGGCCCCGACCTACTCATCAAGTCTGTAATTACAAAAGTAAGACTCCAAAAGACCTGGCGACTCCGAACAAAGAGAGCTCACCAATCAGCTGATATTAGGTCCTGCCTACTGGGGAGGTCTGTTAGTCTGTCTATCTGTACTTGAAGGCTTCAATACAGCGTCCCCCGACAAAAGGGTCGTTAATACTAAATAATGTACCGAGTATGTAAGATAATAGATAACTGAAACTGAAACCGAACTGAAACATAACAATTTGGAGGCCAAAGAATGCCCTGAACATCTCACATGATCTGACTCATAAAATCCAATATAATAATATTATATATCTCACTGACCAAGTGACCAGGAAACTGTAAAATCTCACTGACCATAAGGTCAGGCAATCTGTCTCACTGACCCGTTGGCCAGACAATCTATCTCACTGACCCATAGGCCAGACATATCTATCTCACTGACCAAGTAGCCAGGTTAAAAGAAAATGTCTCACTGACCAAGTGTCCAGGCTAAAGAAAATATATGTACATATCATGTGTACACTGAAATACATGAAGATGTCAACATGTCTTTCTCTAACTCTTCTACCAAAATGAACTAAGGAGCGGATAGGAATCCCTCGGAAGATACAATACCACATCTAGAAACTTTACACCTTTATGGTAGCTCTAACTGATAGTTCTCTTTCTTTAAGATTCGATAAGCACTTACTGTCTACAGATCATGCCAAGAAAAGAAAGGATAGCCATTATATTCCTCGTGTCATCAATACAAACCAATCAGCGAACTCCCTCGATTAGTAGGCCAATCCTATAAAAAAAAAAGGTATACCTTTATTAACTAAGGTATAGCTAGTATATCACGTATATCGAATGATAACTCATTTCTAAAATGAACCGGACAGTATTTCTCCTATTCTTTAACAACCACAGCTCAACCAACTAGGCCAACAATAATAACTACAACCTCTCTTACTACTCCATGGACCCAAATCATCAACACACAAGAGTATACACGAAACAGCCTGATATACACTCATATACAATGCTTTTATACAAGCTACCAAACCCCCCACCGATCTCCATATCATAAGAAAACAACGCATAACCTACTTATATACAACTACTACTATAACTTGAACTCACGGCTTTTGACCACAATTCCGTGAATTCTTTAACAAATACATACCTTAAAAACTCATATGAGCCCGTAGAAAGTCATAGACGATGAATCGTATCTTGATTCCCTTCCTCAAAGCTTCCATAACTCTCAGGAAATTTCCTAAAAATAGCAAAATGGTCCCTTCGTTCTCTCTCGAAAAGCCTTGGCACCGCATCCTTGTAGATGAAGCTCTCTTTTTCCATGTCCGGAAATTAACTTCCTGTATCACTTATTCTTGTGAAAGTTTTTGTCGGACTTGAGTTGTTGAATTGATATACAGTATGTTTTCATATTTTCTATAATACAACTTTGTGAGAATAGTTACAAAGTTCAACAATTGATAAGCTAACTTGCTTTACACGTGTCCGACATGAAAATTTATATACCTTGACTCATCAATCACTTATGATACACCTAATGGCCTCCTTTGGTCCACCCCTTTCATCTTGACAAAACCCTCCACGTAATATTTATTCAATAATCTTAATTAATTTCTTGTCTTACACCATAATTTCTTATTTAACCAATTACACACATATTTAATTCTTGATCTCAATTCACTTAAATAAAACTCCTTTTTAATACACCTCATATACTCGTTATCATGATCATGTAATATGGTACTAGTCCGTAGCCTCTTTTGGCACACATCAAATATTATTTCCAATCACCATCATTTCATTTTCAAGTCTTAAATAATTTCGGGGCTTCGTCCTTTTATATACAACAAGCTCTTCATTTGCATACTCGACTATGACAAAAGTTCTCTGGGGCTCGGGTCTACTTACATACGTCCGATTCAAATGATATCCGGAAAGCCTAGGGTATTACATTGAGGAAACTTATACTCTTTGATTCATTAAATCACTAACCTTTACGTCACTTACTTATCACTTGTTAAACATAGCATAAACACTTATAACCTCAAAAATAATCTTGTCCTTGATTTTATGTCGATTAACTTACGACAAATCCAACATAAGAAATTATGGGAATAAACATCCAATTCACACTTACGGCAAAACTTTACGCGCAAAAATACGAGGTGTAACATCCTCCCCCCCTTTAGGAACCTCCATCCTCGGATGTAAAGAAGTTCCAGCAGAATCTCATCTGTAATCATACTACTACCAACCTGCCACACAACCCAACAATATAAGGCAATGCCACACCGGGCTACAACAATCACAATGATAATGGCCTCACATGATCAATGAAAGTAACTAGTAACATAGTACTCATCTGAAGACAATAGTGTCGTGGCCTGAACCTACCCTGAGATCGAAAATAGATGCGATTATCTAGATTTCATATATTTCTCAACTTCCCAAGTCATTTCCTTAACGTTCTTATTTCTCCAGAGTACTTTTATGGAGGCTATATTTTTGGTCCGCAATCTACGAACATGGCGATTTAGAATAGCAATAGGAACTTCCTCATACGATAACTGCTATGTAACCTGAACATCATTTACCGGTACAACTCTAGAAAGATCTACGATATACTTACGGAGCATAGATACATGGAACACGGATGTACAGACTCCAAGTCTAAAGGTAAGTCTAACTCATAGGCTACTTGGCCTACTTTACGTACAATCCTGTATAGGCTGATATAACTAGGGCTAAGCCTTCCCTTCTTACCAAATCTCATGACGCCCTTCTTTAGAGATACTTTCAAGAACACTCAGTCATTTATTTGGGGCTTCAAGTCTCGTCGTCGATTATTTGCACATGACTCCTGATGACTCTGAGCTGCTAACAATCTCTTCTGAATAAATAGTCCTGACTTGTAAGAAGCATTCTAACCTTGTAAGCCTATCAACATCACCCCTTTAGAATCAAACTTATGCGGAGATCGGAGTAACCTGTAATGAAACCCATTTGATCGCGTTCCATTTCCTTGTCAGAATATCTATCTCCTGCGGCAATCCACCAGGCCTCTTATATTCAACTTTTACCTGTTGGCAATTAGGGCATTAGGCTACGAACTCGGCTGCACTTTTGTTTACATCATTCATCTTTCTGATGTCATGGTACCTCTTCGTCAACTCGAGGTGCATATGTAATATCTTAAGGTCTTAAGTATATGAATCACTACCGCCAATCCCTAATAGTGAGTCGGTAATCCTTCTCGTGCTTCCTGAGCCGTCTAGAAGCATAAGCGGTCACCTTACCATGCTGCATCAATACATAACCCCATCCGACCCCTAAAGCATCACAATAAACAACATAATCCTTAGATCGCTCTGGAGGTGTCAGGACTGGTGCTGACGTCAATCTGTTCTTCAACTCTGGAAACTTCGCTCACAAGTGATTGTCCTCTAAAACTTAAATAGTTTCTAAGTCAACTTCGTCAATGGTGCTAAAATAGAAGAAAAGCTTTCTACGAACATGCCGTAATATCCTGCCAAACCCAGAAAAACTATGAACCTTTGTTGGTGTCATGGATCTAGACCAAACCTTCACAGACTCGATCTTCTGAATGTCATTCCTTATGCTTTCGTCTATTATCAAATGCCCTAGAAATGCTGCGGAGTTTAAGCCAAAATTCACATTTAGAGAACTTCGCATACAACTTCTGATTCTGAAGGGTTCTAAGTACAGCACGCAAATGATTTACATGCTCAGTTTCTGATCGAGAATGGACCATAATATTGTCTATGCATACAATCATGAACATATCTAAGAAAGGGTCTGATTACGTTGTTCATCAAATCCATGAACACTGCTGACACATTAGTCAACATAAAAGACATAACGAGAAATTCAAGATGATCATATATTGTTCTGAATGCTATCTACAGAATATCCTTCTCCCTGTCCTTAACCTGATGATAGCCCAATCTAAATTCCATCTTCGAGAAACATATAGTACCCTGTAACTGATCAAATAAATTTTTAATCCTCAGTGGGTGTTTGTCCTTTATTGTATGCAACTGCCTAGAATTAATACACATCCTTCCTTCTTCCTTACAAACCACACTAATGTCTTCCAGGGCGAAGTGCTGGGTCTGGTGAAGCCTTTCTCTAGCAAGTCCTTCGATTGCTCCTTTACCTCTTTCAACTCAGCAAGAGCTATCCCATAAGGAGGGATATGTCGGTTGAGTACCTCGTAACTTATCCATAACAAATATCAATTTCCGGCTCTAGGGGAATGCCTGAAAGCTAATTCAAAAATACATCTAGGAGTTCATTAACCACTGGACTAGACTGAAGAGTCGGCGGTTCTGCCTCTGCACTCTAGACTCCAATAATATGATAGATACAACTCTTTGCAATCATCCTCTCTGCCCGAAGGTGTAAATAAAGTTATCTTTCGGTGAAGTCGGGCTGCCTTTTCATCCTAGAACTAGTTTCCCTAGGAAGTGGAATGTAACAATCATTGTATAGTACCCCAAGGATAGAATAAACAAGCGCTAGCCAATTCATACTCATAATAACATCGAAGTCAACCATTTGTAATTTAATAAGATCTACTAGGGTCTGACAGTTACAAGCCACTACTGAACGACCGCGATAAGTCTTTCTAGCAACAACAGGAAATAGGTGTAGATACAGAAGACGGCTCACTCAATAACTCTGCCACTGCACCAAACCTTCCCACAATAAACAGAGTAGTATACAACACATTGGACCCAGGATCTATTAATACATAAACAGTATATGAACAGACTATCAATGTACATGTCACCGCATCTGGTGAGGACTCCAAGTCCTGACGACCTGCCAAGGCATGAATGTGGTCCTGAGCACCACCTAATCCAGAAGCTCCACCTCTACCTCTGCCATTACTTGATCCCCACGATCAAGTCTCGGACATCTCCGAATCTAGTGCCACTGACTCCCGTACTAAAAACAACCTTCTGTATTCAAATGACATTGTCCGGCGTGCGCCCAACCATACTGACTACAATGAGGCCTCTTTTGAACCAAATTACTCTGGCTCTGGGATTCTGATGCTCGTAACCCCTACCTGAGAGCCCTGATCCGGCACCAATTGTAGGGGTAACCTGTCCTGTATCCCATATTCTTGCGGCCTGCTGCTGCTCGAGGATTTCTCGTAATCGTGCACTACTCTGGCCCTCTTGGCCGGTCTACCTTCCTCATCTAGATCATGTTCTGTAAAAATCGTCTAGCCCTAATTAACGGACTCCTAAGACTGCGGACTTCTCGATCCCTCAGAAGATATATGACTATTTGGTGTCCTGGCAGGGTGCTGAGTCTAGAAAGCCGCCAGTTGTGTTGATAACTGTCTTTGCTCTCTTTACCTCCTAGCTAGTAGAGTCCAGTGGGGGAACTGGTAGTCCTGGCGATACCGGAGCTCCACTCAGCTCTCTTAATGTCACTGGAGTGGGGAACACTCGAAAGGATAATTCATCCTAGATCTCAGATGGATCTTTCTCGATAGAGGGCATAATCTCGGATAGGTCCTCTTCAATAGAGTAACTCACCCCTAATCTTATTACTTTCTTAGCCCTTTGGCTAGCTAAAGCTTCTCCTATCACAGACAGATCTATATACAAACACCAACATATAATAGTAAGCCCAAACTCCTATGACTCAGATCTACCGCATGATTTAGATTTGAAAGAAGGGTAACCAACTTCTAAATGCCATATAGCTTCCTGTTTATACAATGTGATGCACAACACATCTATAAAAAAGACTCTAATAGACACAGCTTGTAGACTCCTAAAGGAAAGACCTTCTCTGGTACTAAGGTTGTCACGTACCAAATTTAGAGAGGCGTGTTCAGCACTCGGTTCCACACTCGACCCGAACGAACCACTCTAAATCTATAACTCTGGAGGGGTAATTCTCGACTTAGGCCAATAGGACCTACCTGCACATAGACAATACCAACTAGCCGACTAGGCCACAATATGGATATACATAAACACTAACTATCTTGTCTGAACTGGGCAACGCACCCAAAACATATACATATAACTGAGCAAGCCGACGAGGCTGCTATGATCGTACAAAGCCAACAATACCAAAATAGATATATACAAGCCGGTAAGGCTATCGCACTGTTACACTATATACAGAACTCATCTACAAGCCTCTAGAGAAGACAAAATTGCATCGTGGTCGGGACAGGGCCCTGACCTATTGATCAAGTCTGTAATCACAAAAGTAAGACTCCAAAAGACCTGGCGACTCCGAACAAAGAGAGCTCACCGATCAGCTGATATAAGGTCCTGCCTACTAGGGAGGTCTATCAGTCTGTCTATCTGTACCTGCAGGCATCAATATAGCGCCCCCTGGAAAAAGGGTCGTCAATACTAAATAATGTACCGAGTATATAAGGCCATAGATAACTGAAACTGAACTTAAACATAACAATTTGGAGGCCAAAGAATGCCCTGAACATCTAACCTGATCTGACTAGTACGAAATCCAATATAATAATATCATATATCTCCCTGACTAAGTGGCCAGGCAATTGTAAAATCTCACTGACCCGTCGGCCAGGCAATTTGTCTCACTGACCTGTCGGCCAGGCAATCTATCTCACTAACCCGTAGGCCAGGCATATCTGTCTCACTGACCAAGTGGTCAGGCTAAAGAAAATATCTCACTGACCAAGTGGTCAGGCTAAAGAAAATATATGTATATATCACGTGTAGACCGAAATATATGAAGATGTCAACATGCCTTTCTCTAACTCTTCTACCAACAATGAACTAAGGAGCAGATAGGAATCCCTCGGAAGATACTGTTGACACCTAATTTTTGATCTCCCGTAATTTATTTCAATCACTCAGAGTCCCCGGATAATAAATAAATAAATGAGCTAAGCATTTTGAAAGCCTTTAATGATTTTTTATAAATTGTCCAGGTCAATATTTCATTCCCTTAAATTACCAAGAAGGATTTTCATGCATCATAAATTTATTTAGAGAGTAATGAGTGTTTTCATGATATTTTATGAGATTTTGTTGAATTTAATTTAATTAAAAAAAAAGAAAAAGAAGAGGGGTTCTCCTTTATTTAATTATTTAAAATCATCAAAATTTTAGCAATTTAAATAATTTAAGTAATTAAATATTTAACCCTTAAAATTTTGCAATTTTTTATATTATTTGCCCATAATGTTTTAATTAGGATAATTAATTAATTAAGTGATAAATACAGCAAAATTGATCCTTTTATATAAATATATTTTTCCCCGAACATAATTAAATTAGCCAGCTCATGATTTAAGGAAATTAGAGTTATTTTGCAAAATCAGCCTGTTAATATTTTATTTGAAATAATCAGTTTAATTTAATTTCAATTTTTTTTTTGCTAATTAAGCCAAAAGGCCATAATTGGAATAAGGAATTTTTACTCATTGTAGCTTCTTTTAAGACCTAATTATTAATATTAAGTACCCTTTTATTTAACTATATTTAGTAGCTAATTAACTTTTCTAAATTACAAATGGTAGCTATATCAAAAATACATACCCAAACACATATATCTTTCTTTTTTCCCAATCACTACCCATTTCAGATTTTTTATTTCTCAAAACCTAAAAAATCTCTCTCCCCTTCTCACAACCACCACCAGCATGGCTGCGCCGCCCCTCTATCTCTTCTCCCTCTTTGCTCACCTCTCTCTCTCTCCGCCGCCGCTCTCTCTCTTCTCCCTACCCCTCTCCCTCTGTGCTCACCCCTCTCTCTCTCTCTCTTTTTTCACTCTATCTGGTGAGGTGATGACACAAATCTAGCCGTGTGTATTGTTGGTGGTGGCGGCAATGGCACTAATTTGAGATGGCGGCGGAGAAGATGACGTGGAGGTGGAGAGATTAGGGTTTTGTTGGTGGTGGAAAGATTAGGGTTTTTTGGTGGTGGTGGTGTCTCAGATTTGAATTTTTGGTGGTGGTGGTGTCTCAGATTAGGATTTTGGTGGTGGTGGGGAGATTAGGGTTTTTGATGGTGGTAGTGTCTCAATTCTGGCCATGTGTATTTGTTAAAAGCCAAATACAAATACATTCAAAAATCTACATCTCACAAATACACTGTTTTTGAAAGTATTTGTCTTTGTATTTTTTAGTGCATTTTGTTAATAGCCAAACACATTGTTTTTTAATGTATTTGAATTTTTTTATCTTTGTATCTGAATGTATTTGTTGAAATCCATTCAAATACACGAAAATCTAAATATATTTTGGCTTCATATGTAGTTGGAATGTACATAATGTATTTGAAATACATCAAAGAAATACATCCAAAAAAGCCACTGAAATACATCAAAAAAAAAAAATCAGTAAAATACATCAAAAAAAAATCACTGAAATACATAAAAAAAAAGGACACGGAAATACGTTATAGCAAAAAAAAAAAATCACTGAAATACATCAAAAAAAAAATCACTGAAATACATCAAAGCAAAAAAAAAAAAAAAAAAATCACTAAAATACATCAAAAAAAAATATTAATATCTAATTTAATAGCTCCACCGTTAAAGGCTAAAATCAAGGATCCTGTTTTTTTTTTATCGTGTTCTGATATATTTGTTGGCAACAAATACACGCGAAAACATACACTATTTTGCCAAAATGTTGCTACAAATGGTAATATTTAAAAAGGTAGCTACAAATGGTAGAAAGCTACAATAAGGTAATCATTTGAGTAAGTTTGCCTTGGAATAATCATGCTAGGTTAGAATTAATTAAGCCCATTTTAGGCCCATTAGCAATTTGGCCGACTTTTTAAATTATTTTAATAAAATGATTTTTTCCTATAATTAAAACTTCTTCAATTTTAATATTTTTTTTAATTATTCGTTTTTATGTACTAGATATACATATGTATACACCAAGTGTGTGTGTATATATATATATATATATATATATGTGTGTGTGTGTGTGTGTGTGTGTGTGTGTGTGTGTGTGTATACATGAACCCACAAGGCCCTTTTGAATTGTTTCAGATTTTGGACCCAGTCCAGCCCAAGCCAGGCTGAGACCTAGCCTAAATTCATTTAAATGAATGAGAGGGGTATACCCCCTTCAGATTTTTATTTCCCTCTTTTTGTAAAAAACTAAACCCCACCCCCTTCCCCTTATCTCTCTCTCTCTCTTCCCTATTTCGTGAAACCCTAGCAGCCATCTATGATTTCCTCATCTCTCTCATGCCAAAAATGACATATTTACAGAGATATGCTGACATACACAACTATTGCATGCTGGTTGTGGTGAAAATATCAAAAGTTTACTCGATTCCATGATTTCTTTTACCCGAATATGGTATAAATCTTTATACTCTTTATTTTTCAGATTTTTTTTTTTAGTAAAAGTCATCATTTTCTTTTGCTTTAAAATGTTTTTTTGCTCGCATTTTACTATTGGTTCTTGTTTGTTGGGTCAGATCTGACCGTATGTTGGCTATGCCTTAGATCTGGGTCGTTGGATTGTTGTTTACTGAGTTTGATTGTTAAAAAGGGTTTTATCCCATGTCGTTGTTGTTAGCTTTAGTTGGACTTCCGGGGTTTTATAATAGAACCCCAACCCTCTTAACAAAACAAGTTTGGAAGGTAAAAAAAAAAAAAAAAAAAAAGAGAGTAGAGAGTAAATAGAAAATTTGAAGGAAAAGAAGTTGGAAAAATTTAGATTTTTTCAAAAAAAAAAAAAAAAAGCTTCTTAGTAAAATAATTTTTTAAAAAAAAAAAAAAACCTTGGCTGAAATAGTTGAGGTTTCCTCAGTTAAAATATTTTGTTACTTACTCCATTTTGTTTTCATGTGGCTGAGTTGTTGAGGTTTGGAAGCACAAAGGCTCCCAAACCATCCTTTTCCTGGCTGCACATATAAAAGTTAGCTCCTTATTTATTTTAGTTTGTAATTTATAGTTTTGCCTAGTCTAAGTGTATTTATATTATTTAAGTTGGTTTGTGATTAATACTTGTTCATGGTGGTTCCTACAGCTAAGGGGTTGCCTATTTGGTTATGTGCTTAACTTTTGGATTTATTTAAGGTAGATGTAGTTGAATTCAAGTGAATGCTTGTATCTGAACTCATTTGGAAGTTAGGTTGTTTGAACCTCCTATTAGTTTGTTTGTTCATGTGATTCTAGTATTCCTATGTTTCTTTGTGAAAGGATGTGGTTGAAGTACTTTAAAAGTTTCATGTTTTTCCCCCTTTCTTCCTTCCTTATTAAAGTCACATTAGTTTGTTAATCATAATCCTAAGTAGGATCAATGTAGTGAAGTCTAATCCTAGGTGCTGTTTAAAAGAGATAAGGTAGTTTATAGGTTGATTTAGATGAACATGAGTAAATTTCTTGTAATTTGTGCTTGTGCTACTAATTTGAAATTACCTCTTTTACTAGTCAGTCATGAACTACCCTCCCTTATGAAGCAAAATCTCTTATCAGGATCATCTGGACTATGGGCGTTTGAATTTAATAAATTGGCTTAGATAGAGCTTCTGGCGTGTTCTCTTCTTTAAAAGTGAATAAATACTTAAGTATAAATTGAACCTGTTTGCTGATTTTCTTTTGTGAAGATGTAACAGTAGATGGTTCCATTTTTCCTTTTTCCTCCTTCTTAAGTGATCTTACTCACATAAAATAGAGTAAAGGTAAGGATTAATTAACAGTCTACCTTTTCTATTAAATGATACTCAGATTAAAAGAGAATTAGGTCCATTTTTAGTTTTGCAGATTGATAAACTATCCATGGCAGCAATGATTATGTTATCATCTAATGTAGGCTGGACTATGTGTCATTACCTTTGATATGTAGCAAGGGTGTATTAATTGTCTATGATTTATAGCAAATCCTAGAACTAATGTGACTAAGGGACTTTAATGTGAAAATCTATTCTTTCCCTTGGTTTGATTAAGTTTTAGTCTCTTGTTTGAACTTGTTGCTTAAGCATATAGAGTCCATAACTTGTTTTACGAAGTTCATGGCACAAGTCCTCCATTTGAAAAATAATCCATTCCTATTTGTTCAGAGTTTGGTGAAAAAAAAAAGTGAAAATGAAAGCAAGTGATTAACTTTAGGAACCGTAATACTAAGTTCATTTGAATATTAATTGGAGTTAGTCTAATCAGTAGTTAACTAACAAGACGGTTGAAAATATGTAACTTGGAATTGAAAGGTATAAAAGTGGAAGAAAGTGGTTGTCGGGATGTAGTCTGTTCTTTGATCTCTTGTTGACTAATCCTATCCTCATTAGTTGTTTCATATAACTATTGAAGTGAATTTGTTATGAAAACAGATTGATATGCCATACTCTGGCATCTATGTTGCATTCCATTCATGAATACGTCTTAATTTGGTAGATCGTTATAAGTGTTCAATTTGATAAGTTTAAGAGCTAAAAGAAGAATGAAAGGAAGCAATTCGGTTTTGATTTGTCCAGTCTTTAACTGTTTGAGGATTGAGGCTTTTGTTTTGAGATACGGAATTTTGTTCTCTTTCTTGTGTGCATAAGTGAAGAGTATGGTGATAATAACTTATGATCCTTGACTGTCTAGACTTAAAAGATGAAAACAAATAGGAAAGATCCTGTAATTATAGTATGCATGAAAGAAGAGGATAAAAGGAAAAAGAGAGAAAGTTGAGAACTTAAGAAAATATTTGTCTTTGATTTGTGAACTGTCTAGTCTCTTTTGGTATGTAATAAAGGGTAATAAAAGGATCATAAGTGTAGAGGTTGGGGTTAAAAACCACTTGGCTAAAGAGGGAAAGTCTTTTAAAGACATCTTAGGAGAGGATTGAGAAAGGGTCAAGCATCACTTGGCCCATAGTATCTTTCTTCCCAAATAAGAGATTGTCATGGCATTCCTCATAAGCCTATGGGGGTATAACCTCCTACCTCTGCACATTTGATGTTCCCATTTTGTTAAGTTCACTGGATCCTAAAAAATGAAATTTCTTGTGCATTTATTTGTTGTTCACTAGGATTGATAGCCTAGTCTTGTTGTATTTGTTTTGATGTGTCTTAAGAAAAGTGGTTGGACCAATTTAGATGATGTATGATGAATTGAAAAAATTGTAATAAAACTAGAAAGAGGAAAAGTTTTTTTTTTTTTTTTTTTTTTTTCAAAAGAGTTTTACGAGGATGAGATGAGAATGTGTAACAATTTTTTTTTAACAATTGATTAAGTTAAGTTCATAATTAGGAACCTCATATAAATTTTGTGTGCATTTGATGTGGTCCCAGCTTATGTGTGAAAAAATGATCTGTCTTTTCCCTTATTTTAAACAACAATAGAACCTTCAAAATATGGAAATTAGTACCTTACATCAATTTAAGGCAATAATGCAGTGTCCTGGGGGTATATTTGACCCTTTCTCTATGATACTTTGAACAATATGTCATGTTTTCTTTCCATTTTTTTTTCTTTTGAAATGTGTTTTGAGTCCACCAGTCTAAAGTTTAAGTAGAAGATAAAGACTAAACTTGGCATGTTGGATAGGTGTATTTTCCCCTCTGTGCAGCATTAAAACCAGTTAAGGATGTGAAGTACTTGCCCAGTTTTTTTTTTCTTTTTTCTGAAGAAGTGAAATCTAAGAGTATGCCATTGTTTTTGAACTTGTTTAAATCATGTGCATCCCTTTAAAATCAACCTGGTTTTCTTTTTCTGCAAGAGGATGGAATCAGGAGCAAAGGTATGAAAAATCCTAAACTCTGAACTTTAAAAATGTGAAACTTGTATGCATTCATGGGACCTTGACTTTTCTACTTGCTTAAGTTATGTGTGAAGTTGTAATTGTTGTGCCTGAGACTTGTATATTCTACATGGGATCATTATGTCTTGAAAGTCTCTTGGCAGTTGTTTTTCTACAAATAATCCTGGTTTAGTTTTCATTTTTTGTTTGCATCTTAAATTGGGTTCTGTTGAGAAGTAATATAGCACCATGTCAATAGATGGTTGTTTCAACAAAAGAGTTTTGATTTTTACCTATTGGGATCTGTCATATCATACCTGTTAAGATTACAGTTTGGTTTCTTCTGTTTATTCTCTATCATCTCAAGGAGGATCATCTAGACTTTGGAACATAATTTCTAAAAATGACAAGAATCTTCACTTGAATTGTCCACAAAATGTCTAGGCTCATTTTAGGATTATACTTAGATAGTTCTACATATACTTCATGAATGCCAAATCTGTTGTGATTGTACCATATCTAGAGGCTGGTTTTTTCCTTATCCTTGTGTGCCTTTGTACCTTGCCACATTTACTTGATTCAACATTGTTGAGACTTGTGTTATTTATATGTACTTGGTTTAAGTTTGAACTTGACCATACTGTGGCCATACAGATTGCCTTTTTTATTTTTTTATTTTTTATTTTTATTTTTTATGTTTAGGTCATACTTAATGCCTTGGCTTTGGTTCATGAGATTAACTTGCCTGCTGAATTTATTCATTCATTCTCTCCTTGTCTCATCTGTTCTTGTTGGCTTATAGTTGTTCCACATGCATGTATATTGGGGGGGGGGGGGGGTCTAGTTTGAACCCTCCCCTGGTGACCAGCCATGCCGGAGGTTCATGAAACCTCTTGGAACTTGTGCGGCATCAGGAATAAGGGGTGTGATGACTTGACCTTCCACCACCTAGTTTGGGATTTGAGTTTAAGGACGTGAAAAACACATATGCCAATCACATGAGCTTATGAATAAATATGATATGTTGCTGGTATACGTGTATATTTATGTATAGAATAGAACTTGTAAACAACAATGCATTATGTATATTGTGTGTGTATATCATGTTGTATGATAGGAACAAGAAATATAAGCTAACCGGAGTCTTTTGTTTTTTTCCCCCTCCACTGCATGGCCACTTAGGCTGAAGTCCAGCCACCCTTTTGGGTTAAAAGGCCAATAGGGAAAATCCTTTCAAAGTGTCATTGAGTCCCAAAAGAAAAAAAAAAAAAAAGAAGAGAAGAGAAGAAAGGGAAGCTAATATATTGAAGGCCTAGTCGTAGGTAAAAATGACATGAAGACCCAATCATGGGTCAAAATAGTTGGGGCTTGGTACACCCCAATTTACTTTTTTTCATTATATTTTCTCTACTTGTTTAAAATTGCTTTCTTGTATTGTATTCATTATTTGTAAAACCCACAAACATTATTGGAGCCATTATATTGTTAATTAGGCCTCTTAGGCAAAATGGTGCATATGCCGTTTAGATTAACTTGAGCACCTAAAACGATCTTTTGAAAAATCTGGAAAAAATGGAAAAATAAACTGCTTTTGGTCTTAATAAATGATGAACCAAAGAGGTCCTTTTTCTTGGGAAATAGAGATGGTATAACGTATGAAGATGAATAAGTTAGGCGAAAAAATTGATTTTTTTTCAAAACTGTTGAAGTGTTTCCTTTTCCGGGTTTTGAGTTGGCTAAAAAATATATACTTCTGGGCCATAGCCCATCTGAGTTTTTCTGAAGAAAAATGTCCGTTGAAAAATTCTTTGGGCCAGAGCCCACTTAGTTTGGTCTTTTGAAAACCAAATTTACATAAGCCACTATTTTGGGCTGAAAATCCCGTTTGTTTGTTTGTTTGTTTGTTTTTATTTTTTTTATTTTTATATCTGTGATTAAAACGTGGCTAAGGCTCATATTTTAAATGGCTAGAAATAAGGCATATTTGGGCGAAGCCCATGCAGCTTATCTTTAAAAAGAAAACTCAATAAAATCATTTCTTTGGGCCAAGACCCACCTGATTTTTTCTTGATAAATAACCAATGGCTAAAATATTTTTGGGCCAATGCCCACGTTTAAAATAAATAAAGTAAAGTAGTTTGGGACAAAAAATGGATTTTTAAAATTAATACCTTTCCTTCCGAGATAAAGTCTGGGATTTTATAGAAAATAAATAGCGAGTACATTATTTTTAAAGGAAATATGTGCACAAGTTATTTGACCTACAAATACAATTCATTTTTTCTAAAAAAGACCAAGTGTGCAAATTTTTTTTCGTAAATAATAATAAAAAAAAGTCCAATTTTACCTGTGATAATAAAACAAAAATTAGGTAAGGATATTCTGAAAATGTATTAAACGGATTAACCCGGTCCATGTGTGAGTAAAACATGAATAAAACTTGTTCACCCAAATCATAAAAAATAAATAAACTTCCTATTTTTTCCATAGAGAAACTACTATCCTTATATATAAAATGAACTAATTATACCAGGATATCATAAATCCGAATCTAAATACCCTATATACAAAGGGAATATATTCAATTTTTTTTTAAAATATGCAACATGACGATCTTTTGCTGGAAGTAAACACTAAATAAACAGTTCATGCAAATACTCACACATTGGGATTCGAAGGTCAACTGTATAATACAGATCCTTAATACTAGAGTGCCTAACACCTTCCGTAGGGGATCACCAGAACCCTTACCTAAAATTTTGGATTAAGAAGGTTTTTTCACGGTGTTACACCTCGTGGTCTTGTACGTTAAGACTCGTTAGGTGTTAGCTGTGTAATTGTGGATACTGGAGTACCTTCTAGGATATATGAGAGTATATGCGCCTATTTTATGGTCATGAGGGTTTAGGATCATGTATGAGAAGGATCGAAAGGATTGGAGGTCGAACGGGTGAAATTGGACGAACTGGCCAAAATTGCCCTTCGCGTCCACGATAGAGCCTCGCGTTCGCGATGGCCACGAAAATTCCAGACCATCGCGTTCGTGAGAGGACCTAGTGTTTGCGAAGGTCAATTATTAAGTCGGTTTCCACCGACTTCCACACCCTATATATAAGGGCCAAGACCCTCATTTTTCCCCCAAATTAATTTCCAAAAAGCTCAGCACATAGATAGGGGTATTTGTGTCATAAAAATTGAGTAATTGGAGTGCTTTTGGGTAGCGGATCATTAATCGAGGCTCTGGTACTCATAGTTATGATTATAGTATCGTCGGGTGGTGGATTTTGGCTTGGATTCAAAGTAGCAATTGAAGATATTGCGCTTCTAACGAGAATAAGGTATGGATCTCTCTCTATCGATAGTGATTTCGATTTATTTACGAAAATAGAGCTATCAAATAATCGTATAACGAATTTGTGGGTTGAGAAATTGGATAAACATCGCGTGAGATATTGTAGGGAATATTTTGGTATGGATGATGATGTTTTTAGCATTAGAGTTGTTGTTGTTGGGTTGGTTATTGGTATTGTGATTTCGGGCTAGGGATATAAACAGGGGAGGTGTTGCCCGAATTTCGGCAGATTCTAAAGAAGTCTAATTTAAATACTTGAGAGAGGCATATATCAATAAGCCTAACTGTATGAATTTCTCTTGAATGTAGATTTACAAGTTTGGGAGGATAAGCGATAATTAATAGGAGATCAATCAGGTATGTTAAGGCTATTTCTTTTCTTTTCATTGGCATGATTCCTACTACCAAGACATTTTTGACTACTCACACAAAGATGTGCTATTCATGAAGGTTATGGTTGGGTTACCATAACCCGATTGTAGTGCTCCTCTCTAGTTAAGATCAAGTACAAGAATGGTTGAGTTGTATATGATGACTGAATGTCAGAAGTTGTAATTAGTATATAGGTTGCTTATAGGATATTATGTTGCTTTCGAACTATCATTATATGTTTTTATTACCTGGCCTATGAGCTGCGGAGTTATTACCCGGCCTATGAGCAGTGGAGTTATTACCCGGCCTGTGAGTCGCGGAGTTATTACCCGGCCTATAAGCCGTGGAGTTATTATCCGGCCTGTGAGTCGCAGAGTTATTACCTGGCCTATGAGTCATAGAGTTATTTATGCCTGACCTTCATGTCACGGAGTTATATCCGCAGAGTTATGTTGTCTTGCCTTAGATGAGAGGCAACCTAGGCAGGGTACTTCTAGATGTTTTCTTGAAATATCCGGAGCATAGCATATTATTTCATTTCAGTTGTTACTTTGCCTTACATATTCGGTACATTATTCGTACTGACGTCCCTTTGTAATGCGGGGGTACGCATGCATGCATAGTACAAAGCGACATCCCGACAAAGCACCCCAGTAGATAGGATCGGATATCAGCCATTGGTGAGCTCCCTTTTTGTTCGGAGTTGCCAGGTCCTTGGAGTCTCTCCTTGATTTTGATTGTATGGTGCAGTCACATCGCTCCTAGAGTTTTGTAGACGAGTCATATGCATAGCATGCCAGTGTGATAGCCTTGTCGGCTTATATATGTCTGTTGGATATATAAAGCAGCCTTTTCGGCCCGCTCAGTTATATATATATTTTGGATGTGTATGCCTATTTCCGACGAGATAGTTGTTATTTATCTATATCTCCAGATTAGTCATTATCAATTTAAGTTGGGGATCACTCCCCAGAGTTTCAGATTTAGAGTAGTTCGCTCGGGCCTAATTTGGCTTCAGGTGCCGCTCACGTCACTCCAGAGTTGGGGCGTGACAAACTTGGTATCAAAGCAGGTCTGTCCTAGAGAGTCTACAAGCCGTGTATAGTAGAGTTTTGTTTATAGATGTGTTGTGCACCACACCATATAAACAGGAAGCTACAGGGCATCTAGGAATTGGTTACCCTTCTTCCAGATTTAAATAATGCTGTAGAGCCAACTCATAGGAGATTTGAGTTAAACTTACTCTTCCGTATTTGTGCAAAGATATGCCGTTGACGAGGAAGACTATAGCTAAGCGGAAAGGTGATACGGCAGCTGGTGAGGGGAGAAGTAGGGCATACCCGACAGCTGAGGCCCAGCCTGAGGGCCAGGGTGAGACCCTATCCCAGCCATCCTCGATGACTCCACCACTTGAGGAGCTCCCGAGGGATGTAGTACCTCCAGTACCCCGTTCCGCGCCGACAGACTAGGATCTTAGGAGGGCGGTGCACTTATTAACCCAGATTGTGACGACACAGAGATAGCCAGGAGCACCTGCTAGAGCAGTGACCGCGGATGGGTCTCAAAGTTCGAGGGTTGGTGAGTTTTTGACACTTAACCCTCCAGAGCACTCCGGGATTAAGAGGGACGAGGATCCACAGAACTTTGTCGATAAGCTTTAGCGCATTTTCAGAGTCATGCATGCTATCGAGACCGAGACAGCAAAGTTAGAGGCTTTCAGGCTTCGTGATATAGCGGTCTTATGTTATGAGCGGTGGGAGCATGCCAGAGGTCCTGAGGCACCTCTAGCACGTTGGTCTGAGTTTTCAGAGGCCTTTCTTGACCATTATTTACCATTTGAGGTACGAGAGGCGAGGTTAGATCAGTTTTGACTGTGCAGCAAGGTAGTTCCAGCGTCCGAGATTATTGCCTTCGATTTAATTCCTTGGCCAGATATGCTCTATCCTTCTTTGACTCTTCGAGGGCCAGGATTCACAGGTTCATAGCGGGTTTGCACCCTGACTATGTCGAGGATTGTACAACCTCGACGGTGAATGATAATATGGACCTTGCTCGTATCAGGCATTGGCATAGAACTGCGAGGATCGTAGGCTCCAGCGGCGGGCGACTAAGGGCATGGGCAGGGAATATCATAAGAAGGCTAGGACTACTGGTCAGCGGGGTGAGAGTAGGGGGAGTTTTAGACCCCAGCACTGTGGACACCCAATTTTGGCCCTCCTTTTTGTTTAATTAATTTCACTATGCTTCTCAGTCGCGAGAATTCGCCAGAATGAGTTTGGAATATTTTCATTAATTATTACGCCATTTTATCGAGATATATTTCTCTAAAGTTAAGAACATGTTTATTGTTTCTTAAAAAAAAAAAAATTACCAAACATCATATTTTTTACTAAACGTCATTCTTTACAATTAAATCACTCAAAAATAGTGTTGATATTCCTATATCAATATTGGCGTTGGCATTTTTCCTTTAATTTTATCTATAACTATGTTAATCATCTTTTACTATATTTTTAGAACCAAATACGTATACTTAATTAATTCTATTGTAATCTATATAGGTATACATTTTGTGGGAATTAATTAGGACAAATGAGCATATTTTAATTAATTGATTGAAGTAAGAGGGGATGAGAAAATAATTCATCTACCTAAAATTTGGGCCAAATCCTATTCCTATCCTACAAAAATCTGTGGCCCAAAAACGCCCCAGCCCAAAATCCCCCGACCAGGCCCAAATCCACCTAAACTAAGTCTCCAACCAAACAGCCCCTTTCTCCTTAAACCACTAGCCCTAACCAAACAAGAACACACACTCCTCTCCTCTCTCTCTTCCACCTCGCCGCCACCCCCCTTTACCCATCAGACCGTCGGTGAAAGCCGATTTTGGCGTCACTGACGCCACCTCCCATCAACCCCTATCCCTTTCTCCCCTTTTCTTCAAGTGACAGAGCTTCGAACAGCTCGTCCAAGTCGAATCAGCCCCCAAATCGAAAAGCACGCAAACATCTTTGGGATTCTAGACCGCTCTTCCAACAATCCATAGGGTAAAGGCTCGTTTCAGTCCGTTGGAGCATAAGACCATGAAGAATCCACTAAATTCGGAGTGCCAACGAATTTGTAGCTTTCAAATCCATCTGAAAAGGTGAGAATCCGTCACTTTTTCTTCATCATTTCATCTTTTTGAAATTTCAGAATTTCCCCCCCTCTTTAATTCAAAATTCCAATGCAAAATCCCCTTGAAGAAGCTGTTGAAACCCCCTCAGCATTTGCCTATAAATACGGCTTTCCGGGGCTGTTTTAGATAAGTTTTTGAAGGTTGAAAATCCCCCTTGAACTAGGCTTAGAATTTGAGAGAAAATTGTTCTTTACTCGAAAGTTGAATCGAAAAATCACTTTCTTTCTCATGAGTCTTCATAATTAAAAATCCATAGTTCTGTCTAAGTGCTTAGAAAAATCCTCTTTTAAGTTTCTTTTTGGCTATCAAAATCTCTTTTCAAGTTCTTGGCTAAAACAACAAGCTTTTCGAGCGGATTCGGAGACTCAACAACTACCATAGCTTCAGTTCGCTGTCACGAAGAAGGCAATCACACTCATATTTTCTTCGTCTTTAATTCCATAGAAGTAGAAATGTAGTTGTTCAAGTATCTCTTGTTGTTTGTTTGGTTTAGCGGACTGAAATGTGATCGGTCAATGGTTGTGGCTGGTTGTTGATTCTGTGGACCTGAACCTGTTTATGGCCATGTTTTTCTAAATTCTAGCCCTAAAAAAATAGTTAAGGAAATTGCCCACGCTTGAAGGAATTACTAAATACTTAGTCGACTATGTGTAGTGGTATTCATTTCAAAATACTGTGAGATCACGTTTCTGTTAGAGAGTCAACGTATGGTCATATAAATGGTAGAATATGGATTTTGGCAGATTGTTTGCCATAGCATTATAAAAAAATATAACCAGGTGATGATTTTTAATATAGGATAAAGATGAATCCGATTGAGTATTGTTCATGTTCATGCTATGAAGGGTATGGTTAGTTACTGTTGTCATGCCTTTGAATAATTAAGTCATTTGTAGAGGATACATCGCACCAACGATAAGAACTATTTGAGCATAGTTAACAATAGTCACTGGTAACTTATCAAGAGGACTGCATTTTTTATTTTTGAATCATTGTTTCAACTATGCTTCATATAAAATATGGCTGAAGTTTCTAACTAAAACAACTTACTTATTCATTTATTTGCTTACGGAAATAAGATGTCGATATATGGGACTGTTCCCCAGTGTGTTCCTAATAGCATGAGCTTATAAAGTGTGCTAGAAAAATTGTTAAGAACATGTTCATATTAAGATTATTCGTACTTTTCTTAAACAATGTCTGTAGTCAGGTTCCTGACTGAATCTAACTCTTAGAAGTATAATAAGTGTCCTGTTGTCGGTAAAAATTGGATTTAAAAAAAAAAAAAACCGTGGCCTATTGTATTATGTGAATATCAGAAGTCGAGAAACAAGGTGGTTGTAGTTGTTTCCTGAGTATGTTGTACATGATATAAGGTCCTTGTCTTAACCATAAGTTGCCACACGTAGTTTAATGGTAAGTCTGATGGCATTTTGAGTATCCTATTTATGTACTCAGAAAGGTATTTTGTGGATTTACACTCTATGATGGCTTGTATGGTATACTTGAGCTTTAGGTATAAAACTTTGCTTCCTTTAAGATCTATAATGATCAAGTTTGAGATTTTATAACATGAAAACATAATTGAAATTATAAGGTAGAGTAGGCTGGCCTATTTATCTTAGGTCTGTCATGTTATTCCAGGAAATGGCCTATACAAATTTAGAAGTGGCTTTATTTTGTTTCTCTTAAAGAAGGATCTGGATACAAATGTATGTTTAAATCTCATAGTTGTGTGATTTTATTTCTCCGCCTCTGCTTTGAGATTAAGTCATCAGGAACTTGTTTTATAGCATGTTGAATAATTATATAAGAACATCTTGTCGATTCTATTGTTAGGATGGCCTGTGTGTTAGTTGTACTCGACGGCTCGTAACTTAACTAACATTAGTGAAGACGAATAGCAGTAGTGATTTATGGGCATGTTGATTAGATTTCATGTTAAGAAATAATCCAAGAATCACCCCATATGTTAAAGTCTTCTTTCCTTTGAATGAATGTTAAAATCCAGACATTAGTGAAGTTCCTTCTTCTTTTCTGTTCTGCACTTACTATATTTTTTACTCAGAGTTAGAAAGCCTTAGAGTTTAGAAGTTGAGTTAGCATAAAAAAATCAGAATTTGCTTGAAGTTGATGAATTCTCTATAAAACCAACTCGAATCTACCTCTTGTTTTCCATGGCCGTTGATCCTTGCATTTTCACTTTTTCATGTCTTTGGAATTAAGTAAAATGGGCTAGCGCACAAACTGAACCTTCTTAGACAGAAACCATGCCGTGTGAATTCATGACCAAGTGGTATTTCTTCTATATTCTGGGAAAGATTATTTCTGGGCATTGTTGGGACTGGAGCATGTTTAGCGCCATAAGAGTTATAGTTGTCACGACCCAACTAGGGCCGCGACGGGTACCCGATACTTGTACCGAGCACCCCTTACCTCGTATCGTACTCTTATTACTAAGTGGGCCGTTTAAATCGTTATTATTGTCATTTCTTTAATTAATACTACCATAGCGGCATTATAATAAAATACATAAGCTTTATTAACTTAGTATACACCGGCGGGGACAAACCGTAAATACAAGACATCCGACTGTACATATTTGTCTACGAGCCTCTAAACATAATACATTTAGTAACAAGGTGGGCCGGGTGCTGCCGTGCCCAAACATGTACACAAAAGTAATACCAATACACCGGAGACTCAGGAACAATCGGAGCGCACTCGACCCCGCCGACAAGCCCCTAAGAATCGTGTCCGTCCGGTGTACCGCGCGCGGTATGAAAACGCAGCCGTCCGCAAGAAGAGACGTCGATCTGAGCAATGTACCGAGTATGTAAGGCATGAATCATGATATGATAATGTAAATGTCATGAACAATAACATGGTAGAACGTACAAGAAATCAAATAAAGACATGACTATAGCCGCCGGCCTTGTAAGGCGGAATCATGCATGCTTACTTTACCTTTATATGTGTATACATAACTCCGTCCGAACATATAACATCATAATCTACCTGAATCTCATAACATCATTAGCCCGCGTCCGGGGTAATCACCTCGTGCCGCCCACTAGTGGTGGTCGTGCCCGGCCCCCTAGGCTCGGTGTAATCATAGCAGCCTGCCTTAGCGGTGACATGTCCGGCCATCTAGGCGCGGTGTAATCATCCAATAGCTGCCCGCCTTAGCGGTGACATGCCCGGCTATATAGGCACGGTGTAACTGTCATAACTTAAGCATGCATAAGAGCCCAACCAAAAGCTATAACTTTATCGGAGTGATGTAAGGTCGGGATCCTCCGATTATATTATGGAATAATCACAATCGTCATGTCTCGCCTTGAAGGAACTAATATTATAAGGCGAGACTAGCAACGAAGAATAACATTAAGATAAAACATAGCATAAGATCATGAACCTCATAAAACGTGTATTCATACACCTTAGAGTCCTTTAGAAGAGAGTCACAACAAGAAACAACATTGCACTCAAGAACTAGTTCATTACCCTTATGTTCATATTAAATCCTTAA